>NC_064807.1:39718262-39800197 GCF_023721935.1 Panthera uncia
TTTCTTTCTTTCTTTCTTTCTTTCTTTCTTTCTTTCTTTCTTTCTTTCTTTCGAGAGCCCAAGTGCGTGTGTCCACATGCGGGCAGGGGAGGGGTAGAGAGAGAGAAAGAAATCCCAAGCACACTCCTCACCCAGCATGCAGCCTGACCCCTGGGCTTGATCCCATGACTGACTGGCTTACTGACCGACTGACTGTGAGATCCTGACCTGAGCCAAAATTAAGAATTGAACACTCAACCCCATTGACTTCATTTTCTTAATAATGTCTCTTTGAAGTGCAAATGTTTTACATTTTTTTGAAGTCCAGTTCTTTTTTTTTTAACGTATGCTCCATGCCCAACATGGGGCTTAAACTCACAACCCTGAGATAGTGTCTCATGCTCTACTAAATGAGCCAGCCAGGCACCCCTCCAATTCTTTTCCTTTATGGACTATGCTTTAGGTTTCATATCTGTGTATTTATGAAATCTTTGCCCAACTTAAGGTCATGAAGATTTTTCTCCTATGTTTTCTTCTAAAAGTTGTATAATTTCAGTTTTTACATTTAGGTCTGTGCTCCATTTTGTTATCTTTTATGTATGGTGTGAGGTAAGCATCTAAATTAATCTTTTTGCATGTGTGGATAGCCAGCTGTTTCAGAACTGTTTGTTGATAAGACTGCTTTTTCCCTATTGAATTGCCTTGACACCTTTATTGAAAATTAATGGGCCAAATATAAATTTGTTTCTAGTCTCAATTATGGTACATTGATCTACATGTCTTTTCTTAATTTAATTCCATGCTATTTGTTTGATTACTGTAGCTTTGTAGTAAGTTTTGAAATTAGGAAGTAAAAGCTCTCCCGTTTGTTCTTTTTAAAGATTGTTTTAGTTATTCTGAGTCCTTTGCTTTTCCATGTAAATTTTAAGATGAGCTTATCAATTTTTTACCAAAAAAGCCTTCTGGGATTATGATAGGGACTATGATGAATCTGTAGATCAATTTGGAGATGATTGCCACCTTAATGGTACTGACTCTTCCAGTGCATGAATGTGAATGTGCATTGTCTTTCATTTATTTAAATCTTTAATTTCTTTAAATAATAATTTGTATTTTCACTATAGAAAGCTTACACTGCTTTTGTTAAATTTAATCCTAAATCTTTTTTTTTTGATGCTATTATACATTGAGTTATTTTTTTAAATTTAATTTTTGAATTGTTCATTGTTAATATATGGAAATGTAATTGATTTTTGTATATTGATCTTACATTCTGTGACATTGCTAAAATCTTTTTAATTCCAGTGTTTTTGTTTCTTAATGAATTTCTTAGGATATTCTTAAAGGATCATGTCCTTTGCAATTAAAGATAGTTTTACAGGGGCGCCTGGGTGGCTCAGTCGGTTAAGTGTCCGACTTCAGCTCAGGTCACGATCTCACGGTCCGTGAGTTTGAGCCCCGCATCGGGCTCTGGGCTGATGGCTCAGAGCCTGGAGCCTGCTTCCGATTCTGTGTCTCCCTCTCTCTCTGTCCCTCCCCCGTTCATGCTCTGTCTCTCTCTGTCTCAAAAATAAATAAACGTTAAAAATAAATAAATAAGTAAATAAATAAAGATAGTTTTACTTCTGGGGTGCCTGGCTGGCTCAATTAATAGAGCATGTAACTCTTGATCTCAGAGTTGTGAGTTCAAGCCCCACATAGGGGCATAGAGCTTACTTAAAAAAAAAAAAAAAGACAGTTTTACTTCTTCCCTTCTAATATATATTCTGTTTGTTTGTTTGTTTTCTTTCTGCATGATTGTACTGCCTAGAACCTCCAATAGAAGTGGACATCTTTGTTTTGCTCCCAGTCTTGAGGGAAACTTTCAGTCTTTCACCAATAAGTATGCCAATTGTAGGTTTTTCATAGATGCTTTTTATCTGATTGAGTAAATTTTCTTATATCCCTAGGTTGTTGAGGTTTTTTTTTTTAATGTATTTTTTTAACATTTATTTATTTTTGAGAGAGAGAGAGAGAGACAGAGTGTGAGTGGGGGAGGGGCAGAGAGAGAGGGAGACTCAGAATCTGAAGCAGGCTCCAGGCTCTGAGCTGTCAGCACAGAGCCTGATGCGGGACTTCAACTCACGAAACATGAGATCATGACCTGAGCCAAAGTCGGATGCTTAACCAGCTGAGCCACCCAGGCACCCCAAGTTTTTTTTTTTTTTTTTTAAATCACAAATAGGTATTTAATTTTGTCAAATGCTTTTTCTGTATCTATTAAGATGATTGTGTAATTTTTGTCTTTTAGTAAAATGGTATATCATGTCAATTGATTTTCAGACATTAAATCAACTTTCTATTTTTGGGATAAATCCCACTTGGTCATGCTGTGTAGTCATTTTAAGATGTTGTTGGATTTGGGGGGCGCCTGGGTGATTCACTCGTTTGAGCATCCAACTTCAGCTCAGGTCATGATCTCACAGTTTGTGGGTTCGAGCCCTGCGTCAGACCCTGTGCTGACAGCTTAGAGCCTGGAGCCTGCTTCGGATTCTGTGTCTCCCTCTCTCTTTGCCCCAACCCCGCTTGCACTCTGTCTCTCTCTAAAAATAAATAAACAGAAAAATATTAAAAAAAAAGATGTTGGATTTGGTTTGCTAATGTTTTGTTGAGGATTTTTTGCATCTCTATTCATGAGGGAAATTGGTCTGTAGTTTTCTTTCTTGTGATGTCTGACTCACTTTGATCTTAGGTAATGCTGGGTTAATAGAATGAGCTGGAAAGTGTTTCTACCTCCTCTAAAGTTAGGATTGGTATTATTTCTTCTTTAAATGTTTGGTAGAATTTACTAGGGAAACCATCTGGACTTGGACCTTGTTTTTAGATTTTTTAAAATTATAAATTCAATATCTTCAGCTGTTATGAGTCTATTCAGATTTTGTTCGTTTTGGGGTTAGTTTTGATAATTTCAGTCTTTCTAGGAATTTGTTCATTTGATCTACATTGTCTAACTTGGCATACAATTGTTCGTAGTATTATAATCCTTCTAGGTTGGCATTCCCTCTTTCATTGTTTATTTTTATAATTTGAGTCTTTCTCCTTTTTGTCAATCTAGCCAAAGATTTATCAAGTTTGTTAATCTTTTCAAAGTACCAAATTTTGGTTTCATTGGTTCTCTCTATTGGTTTTTTAGTTTTATTGAAAAAAATTAACTTTACATATATACATTATTTAAAGAATCTAATGTTCTACAAGACTTACTGCTATTAGGAAAAATGACAGTACTTATTTGCTTGATCACTGTCTTGATCCCTAGAAACAATCATTTTCAACTCTCCAAGATGATTTATATTTAAAAAAATTATTATTAAAAAATTTTTTTTAATGTGACCCTCAGAATTTTTTTTTTTTTTTTTTTTAAGTTTAGAGAGAGAGTAGGGGAGGGGCAGAGGGAAAAAGAGAGAGAATCTTACGCAGGCTCCATGCTCAGTACAGAGCCTGACTCAGGGCTTGATCCCACGACTCTGGGATCATGACCTGAGCTTAAATCAAGAGTTGGACGCTCAGTCAACTGAGCCACCCAGGTACTCCTTAAAAAAATTATTTTTAATTTTATTTAAAATTCTGTACTTTCTGTGTTGAAGTATAGTTGATACACAATGTTACATTGATTTCAGTACAAGATAGTGATTCAACAAGTCTATATGTTATGCTATGCTCACTAAAAGTGTAGCTGTAGCTACCATCTGTCACTATACTCTGGGCAGGGGCCAAGCTAATCTCTGTGTCATTCCAATTTTGGTGTATGTGCTGCCAAAGCGAGCACTGTCACCATACTCCGAGATGATTTTTAAAATCTGTATCTCTTAAAAATTTTTTGAAGTTTATTTATTTTGAGAAAGGGGGAGGATGAGTGGGGGAAGAGTAGAGAGAGGGGAATGAGAATCCCAAGTGGGCTGTGTGCTGACAGCAGAGAGCCCGATGTGGGGCTCAAACTCATGAACTGTGACATCATGACCTGAGGCGAGGTTGGACGCTTAACTGACTGAGCCACCCAAGTACCCCTGTATCTTAAAATTTTTTTATATTGGTATTAGATTTTTCAGGTTTAGCCATTATCTATTGACTACAGAAGATCATAATTTCATTTTCATTCATGCTTGCCTCCTTTTTCTGTCCCCTTTATTAATATTGCAGTCTTGGTTAGTTTTCAGTGTTTATGGTATTATAATTTTGGAAACTTTCTAGTTGAGCCTCTGAGTATTTAGTTTTTTCTCTCTTGTACATTGTTTTTCTTGGATTTGATAATTGTTTCATTGATTGTTTAGTTTGCTTAATTTCTATGAATTTATCATGACTTCAACCTCATGTTCCAACCAAGTTATATGATAGTTGAAATATTCTGGTTTATTTTTAATTTTAATGCCAACATACTTCACATACAGTGTTATGTTAGTTTCACTTGTACAATATAGTGATTCAGCAATTCTGTACATTTCTTAGTGCTCATGCTGATAAGTATGTTTCTAAATCCCCTTCACCTGTTCCACCCATACCCCGGAAGTATTCTGTTGTGTTCTGTTTGCATCTTCTTCAAGAAATCACTCTTGGAAGCTGTGGCCAGTCCAGTACTCCAGCTGGGACAGATTGCCGTTTAGTGCTGTGCTTTACTGGCCAATTATTACCTGGTGCTCCTTTCTTTACTATCCTGGAAGTCCCTTTGCTGCCTTTTTTTTTTTTTTTTTTTTTTTGGTCTTACCCTACTTTTGGGATCCCCTGTCTTTCTCAGTTTAGGTCCTTATTTTAGTGGAATCTTCCATCAGCCACTTCATAGGAGGTAAATGTTTTGGTGCTTTGTAGGTATGAACTAGAACTTTCTCATTCCCTTGTCTTTGAAAAGTAACTTGTTGGGCATAAAATTCTAAGTGGAAATTATTTTCCCTTGGAATTTTTTTTCAGGCATTCAGGAGATTTTTCTTTCACATTTACTTATTTGGCCTTCCTTTTCTTAGTTTGTGTTTTGATTTCCAAGAGTTCTTTTTTTTTGTTCTCTGATTATTTCCTTCTTTATTACATTCAGTTTTTGTTTTATGGATATTAGACCTTCTCTTTTTGTCTGAAGATATGTTTTTTTCCTCTTTTTAAAGCTATCTTTCCCCTCCCCTGCATAGTCTTTGAGGACTCTTCCCCTACCCCCACAATTTTGTCTCTTTCTAACTCTTGCTTCCTAACTTCTGGTGATCCTTAGCTGTCTGTTCACATTTAAAATAGGGGGATGCCTGGGTGGCTCAGTCGGCTGAGTGTCCAACTTTTGATTTCAGCTCACGTCATGATCCTAGGGTCATGGGATTGAGGTCTGTGTTGGGCTCCCCGTTGAGCGTGCTGCCTGCTTGGGATTCTCACTCTCTCTCTCTCTCTGCCTCTTTCCCTCACTCACGCTCTCACTCTCTCTCTCTCTCACTCTCTCTCTCTCTCAAATTAAAACAATAAAAAATAAAAAAAATAAATGTAGAGGGGTGCCTGGGTGGCTCAGTTGGTTAAGCATCTGACTTCAGCTTAGGTCATCATCTCCCGATTAGTGAGTTTAAGCCCTGCATTGGGCTCGCTGATGTCAGTGCACAGTCTACTTCAGATTCCCTGTTCCCTTCTCTTTGTACCCCTCCCCTGCTTGCACTCTCTCTCTCAAAAATAAACAAACATTAAAAAAAATGAAGGCAGGGCCTATCAAGCTGATTGGAAGCTCAGTGGGTAAGACTTCGTGTTTGTGGCATTCTCTGTAGGATGATGTAGTTAAGCTGTTCATTGGAGAACCCCTAGCATCAGTGTCTTTAGGTCTTTTTCACCTTGCTGGTTAGATTCTCTAGGGAAGATCCTTCCAGTCTCTCCTTGGCTGCCATTGTTCTGGCAGGCAAGATGTTTTGGAAGACCTGGGCTCTCACTTATTACATAATTTTTGACTTGAGTCTCCTGTTTTTGGTGTGAGGTTTTACACCATTTGTATCTGATGTCTCTAATCCAGAGACCTTCTGTTTTATCCTCTCCAGGGAATAAACCCTTACCTAGTGTTCTGCCAGAGTGGGGAAGAGATTGGTACCCAGTTGTGTCATCTATAGGGTACAGAATCTGAGGATCTCATTTGTTTGGCAGACTTTCAACCAATTATCTTGTTTTCTGCTCTACTTTTATCCCATTTGCAAAGCTGTTGTCAATTAATTGAGCTTTTGGGGGCTCAGGTGTAAATCAGGTTGCTTTCTCCACTTTTGGCTTTATTTAAAAAAAAAAAAATTTTAACGTTTATTTATTTTTGAGACAGGGAGAGACAGAGCATGAACAAGGGAGGGTCAGAGAGAGGGAGACACAGAATCTGAAGCAGGCTCCAGGCTCTGAGCTGTCAGCACAGAGCCCGACATGGGGCTAGAACTCACGGACCGAGAGATCATGGCCTGAGCCAAAATTGGCCACTCAACCGACTGAGCCACCCAGACGCCCCCCCCCCCCCCCGCCGCCCCCGACTTTTGGCTTTAAATTCAAATCTCTTATGTAAATCAATGACCACTTATCCAACTGCTTTCTAACTTCTAATATGTTATTACTATTTTCTCATCTTATATGTTCTTTCTCCTTGTGGATTTTTCTCTCTTAATTCTCTTTGCTGATATTTTCATTAACTTTCTAATTTTAATTTTGGGGAGAGAGTGCTTTAGTCTGCTGTTATTTTTTTTTTAATAAGTTTATTTATTTATTTTGAAAGGGAGGGAGAGAAAGCGCAAGTGGGGGAAGGTCAGAGAGAATCCTAAGCAGGCTCCATGCTGTCAGCACAGAGCCTGACGTGGGGCTTCATCTCATAAACTGTGAGATCATGACCTGAGCCGAAATCAAGAATTGGATGCTTAACCAATTATAACTGAGCCACTTAAGCACCCCTGGTCTGCTGTTTTTAAGCCTGAATCTATATTGTTACTTACACTTCATTTTGTAATATGTATTTATTACATTTGCGGTAAGTAAAATATAGTATTTAAAAAAATAAAAAGAATTCAATATTTTTCAAAGCTACACAGCTTGTGATAGGATCATTCTTTAAGTACCATCTTGAAATGGTGGTTTCTTTCTAGCCATACGCTCCTTTGTATTTCTACCTAGATTTTGCGATCAACATCTTTTATTAGGTTGTAAGTTTCTTTAGGGCAAAAACTGTATCATGTTCCTTGTGATTTCTGAAAAATAAGTTATTAGAATAGCAGAAATGCTAGAGATTATACTTAGAATTATATTTTACTATCTCATTTTATAGGCTGAAGAATGCCTCCTCTGATGTAAAACAAATGTTTAAAAGTGAAACAGACTTGGATATTACTGCTGATCTCAGAAAGAAACTTCATCGGGCTAAGAAAGAAAAATTAGAAATAACAACTAAGCACAATGCAGAGGTAGAATTTTGTTCTCTCAAATAATGTTAAAAGCAGAGTTTGATTATTTTTGATTCACTTCATGTTACAGACTCCATGTTTAACATCCCCATGACATTCTTGTGCTTAAAGAGAATTATAAGAAAGAAACAGGTTTTTTTTAATATAGTGGAATTAAAGTACTTAGTTTAATGAATTATGTTTATTTGTATGTTGTCTTAAATTTATTTTAATTAATGGGTTAAACTTGATAAAAAATTAATTGATGAATGACTGTAGTGACTAAAGGATTTGTAAATTAGACATTTTTGAAATTTTAATTTAGTTTTTTATGGCTCAATTGTGGAATAGTCTTAAGTAGATTTGAGTATGGAATTTTTTTTTTAGGAGAGAGAGCAAGAGAGAGCGTGAGCATGAGTTGGGGAGGGGCAGAGGGAGAGAGAGAGAGAGAGAGAGAGAGAATCTTAAGCAGACTCCACACCCAGCATGGAGTCTGATGTGGGACTTGATTCCGTAATTCTGGGATCATGACCTGAGCTGAAATCTAGAGTCGGACACTCAACTGGCTGAGTCACCTGGGTGCCCCATGGAATTTTAAATTACAGTGTAATTCAGGGGTGCCTGGGTGGCTCAGTCGGTTGAGCATCTGACTTCGGCTCGGGACATGATCTTGCAGTTCGTGAGTTTGAGCCCCGTGTCGGGCTCTGTGCTTACAGCTCAGAGCCTGGAGCCTGCTTCGGGTTCTGTGTCCCCCTCTCTGCCCACCCCTGATTGTGCTCTGTCTCTCTCTGTCTTTCAAAAACGAATAAACATAAAAAAATTAAAAAAAATACAGTGTAATTCATAAATTATCCTAGTTTATTTTTGTATTATTATATCATTATATCTTTTATTAGTATGTATGTATATGTATAAATAGATATTTCATGTTATATGTATATATTTTAAAGATAGTACTTTCCCACTAAGATAATTCATAAATTATATGTTTATGTCTCTTCTGTCTGTTGTATTTTTCTCTGTTTTCTTGTTTTTCTCTGTTTAAATCTTTTTTTTTTTTTTCTCTGTTTAAATCTTATAAGTTCTTTAAGCTTAGCTTAGGCAGCCTGGTGTGGTGGGAAGAATATCAAGTTACACAAACCTGGACTCATTTCTTGGCCCTTCCATTTACAAGATATGTGACCTGCGAGTTATTTATCCTGCTCATCATTGTTTTCCTACTGTGAAATGCTGGTCTCAAAGAGTTGTTGTGATAAGGGAAATAACATTTATAAAGAGTGCACTGTAACAGTAGCTGTAATTTATTGACATTTACACATAAACAGTGTATTTACCTTCCTTCTTTGTTAGATTCTGATGCTGTCCTGTCAGGAAACCTTTTAAAACCTTCCTAGGTGAAACTAATCACTCCTTTCTTTGCTCTCCTACATCCTGTTACCATTATAGATATTTTGGACCTAAAACATGTATTTCATGCTTACCTGCTCTTCATTCGTCTAAACTTCTTGAGAGCTGGCAGCAATGGCCGTGCTTTGTCTCTGTATCTTCCATTTCTCACTGACACATAGTAGGCCCTCAGTGGCTGTGTGTTGAATAAAAAAAAACAAACTTTTTTTTCAGGTTATTTAAGGAACAGTAGCTTCTGATTAAAATAACAAGCCATGAATATATGACTGTTTTATTTGTACTTTCAGTGGCAATTGAGGTAATTTTAAAGGGTAATTGAAGTAATTGCTTTTATTTGCATTGTAATATTATATACTGAATATGAAGTGATATTTGTTAAATGTCTGTTATTTATAATCTTCAAAATTTATTTTTCAAAACCAAATGTACATTTTACTTGAGAATAATTGTGTCATTATAGATAATCATTCATCTATACTCTTTCACAACTATTCACAGGTGTCATCAGAAGTCTCACTTAGACCATACTATTCTCTCCCTCTTTTTTTTAAGTTTATTTATTTATTTATATAGAGAGAAGAGAGAGAGAGCAAGCAAGCACCGGTGAGGGGCAGAGAGAGAGGGGGACAGTGGATCCAAAGTGGGCTCTGTGCTGACAGCAGAAAGCCCAATGCAGGGATCAAACTTGTGAACCACAAGATCATGACCTGAGCCGAAGTCGGATGCTCAACCGACTGAGCCACCAAGGCACCCTGCACTATTCTCTTTTATTTGATCAGAATGTTTTGAAATATACGTTCACATTAAAGAGATAGGAAATTATTTCAGGGAAGAAAGATAATTCTCTCACAATAGGCAGTACAATTGGTTCAACTCCAATTTCATATTACTATTCATTTTACGGTTTCAGTTATTTGTTTAGATAATTTTAAACTCATATAGTAATTTTTTTTAGCCACATAATCTCTAAATATGTCCCATTTTAAAGCAAGGCAGAGAGGAATGAAATTATCTAAAAACTAAGGCCATATATTAGCTTTATCAGATACTTCCAATGCTAACACACATCATGCTGGTGATTGGCCTAAAATATCTTTAAAATCTGGGGCACCCAGCTGGCTCAGTCAGTAGAGCATGCGACTCTTGATCTCAGGGTTGTTGAGTTTGAGCCCCATGTTGAGTGTAGATATTACTTAAAAATAAAATCTTAAAAAAAAGTCTATGTCCATTAGTGGATGAATTGATACAGAAAATGCATGTGTATATACACACACACACACACAGAGGAATGTTATTCAGCCATAAAAAAGAATGAAATCTTGCCATTTGTGACAACATGGATGGATTTAAAAACAATTTTTTTTTAAACATTTATTCATTTTTGAGAGTGAGACAGACAGAGCATGAGTCGGGGAGGGGCAGAGAAAGAGGGAGACACAGAATCAGAAGCAGGCTCCAGGCTCCGAGCTCTGAGCTGTTAGCCCAGGGCCCGACGCGGGGCTCGAACTCACGGACTACGAGATCATGACCTGAGCTGAAGTTGGACGCTCAACCGACTGAGCCACCCAGGCGCCCCAATATGGATGGATTTTGAGGGCATTATGCTAAATGAAATAATTGTCAGACAAAGAAAGACAAATACAGTATGATCTCATATATGGAATCTAAAAGCAAAAACCAAAAAAACAAGCTCAGATACAGAGAACAAATTGGTCATTGTCAGAGGTGGGGTGCAGGGAGTGGGCAAAATGAGTGAAGGGGGTCAAAAGGTACAAACTTCCAATTATAAAAGAAACAAGTCATGGGGCTGTAATATGCAGCATGGTGATTATAGTTAATACTATATTGTGTATTTAAAAATTGCTAAGACAGTGAATCTTAAAGTTCTTATAACAAGAAAAAATTTGTAATTATGTACAGTGACAGATGTTCACTAGACTTATTGTGGTGATCATTTTGCAATATATACAAAATATGAAATCATGTTGTGCACCAGAAACTAATACAATGTTATATGTCAATTATATCTCAGTAAAAATAAACTAAAATACGTATCTTTAAAATCTCTAGGAATTTTATTGTTGTGGGTTCTTGGACGAGTTATCTAATTTTTCTGAGCCTCAGTTTTCTTTGATAGGTATGGAAAGAGCAGATTACTGTTGAGATTTACTAGTAGGCAGAGGGTATGGAGAGAGGGATTGCTTGTAAGACTCACTGCTTCCAGATGAGACTAAGTTGTGTTGATGTGGATGATAGGATGGGACAATGCCACAAGATTTTCAGTGTTGCTGTGGTTGTTAGAATCATTTGAGCACAGTAATACAGATGTGTGAAATAGGATATGCAAGCATGAAGCTATTCAGATGTCTCCTTGGCCGAGACGGTGATGATAGAGCAGGAAAATCTAGAGAAATGAGAATGTGAGAGGATAAAAAGAACAAAAAACTTACTTTTTAAAAAAAAATTTTTTTTTTTTAACGTTTATTTATTTTTGAGACAGAGAGAGACAGAGCATGAACGGGGGAGGGGCAGAGAGAGGGAGACACAGAATCTGAAACAGGCTCCAGGCTCTGAGCCGTCAGCCCAGAGCCCGACGCGGGGCTCGAACTCACGGACCGCGAGATCGTGACCTGAACTGAAGTCGGACGCTTAACCGACTGAGCCACCCAGGCGCCCCGCAAAAAACTTTCTTTAGCTAAAAGGTCCTGGGAACTTAGGACCGACAAAACAGTAGACTTTTTAGGCCTCAGGACCTGAAGATACTGTTTGACTGATCCAGCCAGGCCCCTTAAGAGTAGGGGTTCTTAAACTGAGGTCCTTAGAAACAGCGAAATCAAGGAATCCATGTACTTGGATGGTTTTATTAAAAATAAAATTAAAAATTTTTTTACATTTATTCGTTTTTACATAATTCATTTTGAGACAGAGAGAGACAGAGCATGAGTGAGGGAGGGGCAGAGAGAGAGGGAGACACAGCATCTGAAGCAGGCTCCCGGCTCTGAGCTGTTAGCATAGAGCCTGATGCGGAGCTTGAACCCACCAACCGTGAGATCGTGACCTGAGCTGAAGTCGGACGCTTAAAATGGACTGAACCACCCAGGCACCCCTAAAAATAAAAAATTATATTTGATGTTTATTACCCTCTAACTCACATTAAGCATTTCTTTCAGTTATGAAAGGCATAACCCAGTTAGCCCTCCTTTAACAAGCCATAGTGGTATTAGCAGTACTTTTGACTTCATCCTCACTAGAAGTCACAGATCTACAATTCAGTTACAGAAGTATTTCAAAATATTGTTTATAATTGCCACTACTTTGAAATGACAGTGGTTGTTAGACCTGTAAGTAGAGCTTGTTGTTCAGTGTGCTATTAAAGAAGTACACGATGGCATCGCAAGTTTGCTTTTGTCTTATATATTTGATTTTATACTTGGATTCTTCTTGTTGTGTGTTTTATTTTATGCATTTAATTATATTATCCTGAGAAGGCTCTGCCAGACTGCACAGAGGGCCATGGCATACAAATTGTGAAAAACCTTTCTTATAGAGGCTGAGGCATGCTCTAGGGGGCATACACGTAGATACGGGGGAATGACATAGTCGGTTGAGCGTAAAGGTGTTAACGCAGACATGTTTTAAAAAGGAGGGAGAGGGGCGCCTGGGTGGCGCAGTCGGTTAAGCGTCCGACTTCAGCCAGGTCACGATCTCGCGGTCCGTGAGTTCGAGCCCCGCGTCGGGCTCTGGGCTGACGGCTCGGAGCCTGGAGCCTGTTTCCGATTCTGTGTCTCCCTCTCTCTCTGCCCCTCCCCCGTTCATGCTCTGTCTCTCTCTGTCCCCAAAATAAATAAAAAACGTTGAAAAAAAAAAAAAGGAGGGAGACACCATTTTGTGGCTGTTGCATGTATTGAAGCTTAAGCGAGAAAACAATCTCATGGGCAGAGGATATGTTTCTCTTAGCTGTGTGGGTAGCTGAAGAAACCAAATATGGTCCAGTCAGGAAAAAAGAGGGACGTTAATAGAGGGAATTGGTTGTACACATGATGGAAGACCTAGGAATCCAAATAGGGAGTGATGAGGCCATTCAGATTAGTAAGAGCAGGAAGCCCCCACCGCCTCTAGGCCAGAGGGCAAGTGGGAAGAGGTGATGTGATCAGAGTCCTGAAGTTGGGGCTGTCTGGTAGAAAGTAGAGCCATGGTAAGGGCTGTTCAGTGTTGGGGTGTTGGAGGGGAGGGATGGGGACGTGGACCTCAAAAGAGTGCAGCTACCGCCAGAGGTGCTGCTGGAAGTAGAGCTATTCGGCGGTGGAGCATGGGAATCATAGAATAGAGCAGAGCGGCTGAAGGGGGTTGGGGAATGGATCTGAGATCAAACGGGCAAATGGTTGGCAGTCCACATCTTATGCTTCAGCGTTATCACCCTTATACTCGTATGTAGCTCCCATACGGTAGTACCTTCCAGGCTGCAACTCAAATACCCTCTGTCCAAAGGTGCTCCCACACTCACCAAAACGGGCTTATTGGTCATTGCGTCCATCTCACAAATGGTGCATATCGTCGCTACTGGGTCTTTATGTTGGGTGCCTCATGAATTTAATGGAAAAGTTACTACTACCAACATTTTTTTGTATGATGCCAGAGGGGAGGGGCAAAGAAAAAAACCACTAATATATATATATATATATATATATACACATGTCTTTTGAGCACTTGAAATGTGACTAGTCTGAATTAAGATGTGCTGTAAATGTAAAACACTAGATTTCAGAAACTTGGTACAAAAAGTGCAAAGCATGTCACGAATCGTTTTTCATAGGATTACATGGGGAAGTAATGGTAACCTTGGATATATTGGGTTAAACAAAAGATTAAAATTAATTTCATGTCTTTATTTTTACTTTTTAAAATACTGGTACTAGAAAATTTAAAGTTACGTACGAGACTTGCCTTATGTTTCTATTGGACAGCGCTGCTTTAGATGGCTGCCCATGTCTTTAATTCCTATGTACGCCGTAATCAGATACCACCACAAATACTGGGGGTCAGACTGCTATGATTACTACTGTAATCCTGGTACCTACTGAGTACTGTGCTGGTTAATTGCTACCACTTGGACTTTGCCACTCTGGAAGTCCATTATTTCCATCGAAACTGGGGAGTTCATTTCAGTTGTGATATATTCCACCATTATCTCCACCATCTCCTGTAATCTCTGGCACGTAGAGATTAGCTGCCAGAGTTTTCTAAGGGTGCTTACGTTTTCCACTCCAGTGTATTTTATAGCATTTAATTAGGAAAAGAATATCCTTTGCACTCTTGAAGAGGATGTAGTCGGGGAAAGAGGAGGTTTTGGTTTGCTCACGATGAAATCACACCCATCTCCTTAAATCTCCATATTATGTCAGGAAAGTACTGGCATTTTGACTTTATTAAGTGATTGTAGGCTGGTGTTAAGTTCAGCTTAACAGTCACCCATCCTAGTAAACTGTTGGAACTAGCTTATTAAGTCCAAATCAATCCTATGTATGTTCTGCACATTCCTACTAATACAAGATTAGCAAGATTTTGCATTTGTTTTGCTACATAAGCTATTTTTCCTGGAGCAGGATGCGTATTTCTCCTCCTTTGGCACACTAACATCTGGGTCAATCTATGGTGACAAAGAGTGGTGGACGTGGGTCTTCGCAAATCCTCTTGCAAGGCAACTGTTTCAGGCGCACTCGTTAGTAAGTCTTTAAGCAAGAGGCTTAATAATAATAAGCAAGGCTAATTATCCCAGGGAGGAGAAGCTGCTTTTGCTGGTAAGGGATGTGTAGGGGGATTTGGAAGTTTACAATTTTCAGGTTTGTCTAATTCCAGAAGTCCTCATCCCATCTCCTACCTTCCTACTTAATGCCCAACTGATACATACTATCTTAACATTAGAAACTTGGTGAAACTCTTCATTCAACTTGTAGTGTAATTATGCATTCCCCATAATTAGATTTTGTGTGTGGTCCTTAACCTTGTCTGCCAGGGGGTGACAAGATATAAGAGATTCTTTTAAAGTCAACATAGAAACTCTGACTTTCTGACTGTTTGAGCTGAGCTTCTAAAGCTCTGAGATTATCATTTTGTTTTTATCTAAGTTTTCTAACATAGTCCCATTTAGCCTTCCCGCTCTACAGGTCTTGAAATAAACAATGCTGCCCTAATGGTTAGGTGCAGTTGCTACCTCATTTCTTCAAGGCTTGTCCTCAAATGACACTTTATTCTAAACTGCACGTGATAATTTAACAAGTTGTGATCCCACCGTATGCCATGGGTCACTGCAAAAGTATCCCATTTCTGCCTGCAGAGAGGTCTTCACTGATTGATTAGAGGGACTATCCAGAAGGATTTGAAGCAACAGGGGAGACAGAGACGCTGCTGGAGGTAGATCCTGAGCTAGATCTAGAACCACCCTGGCTTCACTACTTCTGCCCTTATAAGTGTATCACAGGTGCTTCCTATTGGCCAAACGTGAGAGGCCAGTTGTCAAGGGAGCCTGGGAAATGTAGTTCATACAATACAGAGCAGAGCTATAGAAGAACAGGGAGGGGATCGGAGGGCAAACTGGTGAATGACTGGCACGACTGGAAATGCCCAAATATTAACAACTTTATTCTCCTTGGGCATTAGTGGGGGAGACAGTGGGCAGGGCGGGATGCAGTGATTCTGAAACAAAGTGAGTTATCTTGAATATGTAATTAAGATTCTGTGGCTTTATTCTTCACTATTAAAGGATATTTGTCAATTCTTGTTTTGTAAGTGTGTTTTGAAGACATTTACTTTTCTAAAATTTCTTAAAGACAAAGCATAAGAGACTCTTAAAAACTGAGAACAAACTGAGGGCTGATGGGGGGTGGGAGGGTGGGGAGGGTGGGTGATGGGTATTGAGGAGGGCACCTGTTGGGATGAGCACGGGGTGTCATATGGAAACCGATTTGACAATAAATTTCATATATTAAAAAAATAAAATACAATTTCTTAAAGATAAAATTAGTATTTTTTTATTCTTTATATGTGGAAAAAGGTGTAACTCTTGCTGTACTCTACATAATAACAGCTACTTGTGGTAATTTCTGATGCTGCCCTTCTGAAATTCTTTTGTCTTTTCTTATCTGACAATGGGACCGTCTTTCTCTAGCCTGGTATAGTAGCTCAATGCTTTCCTACACGATGCCTTTCTAGCATTGTCTCTCATCCACCATCTCTTTCTCAACTGTCAGCAATAAATAATTATGCTTTTCCTTGAGCTATCATAACATTTTTACCTCTTTTAGAAAACCTATTCCACATGCCTTTCTATAGCATTTCATTATTTGAGATCAGGGACTCCATAATGTTTTTATATATTTCTCTGTACTTGACACATAGGAAGTGTTTTTTTTTTTTTTTTAATTTTTAATGGTTATTTATTATTGAGAGACAGAGACAAAGCACGAGGGACAGAGAGGGGGAGACACAGAATCCGAAGCAGGCTTCAGTCTCCGAGCTGTCAGCACAGAGCCCGACGCGGGCTCGAACTCACAAACCGAGAGATTGTGGCCTGAGCTGAAGTCGGACGCTCAACTGACTGAGCCACCTAGGCTCCCCAACACATAGGAAGTGTTTAATGTTATTTAATGAATTATTGATTGGATTATAGAATTTTAGAGTGGGAATGTGCTTTATGAATCATTTAGTTCTGACTCTCTGACCTATCTTCTGTCATACTACTCATGGAAGTATATTAGATAAATTAGATCTAGTTATTAAGTATCTAGTTGTCTAGATATTAGATAAGTTAGATATTAGTTCATTAAAATCCCTGAAAAATTGACACTTTTATTACTTTATGCTCCATCAGTAATGTCATAACAAGAGAAATAATATAGACAATATTTATTGAAGTATACTTTGATGCAATTTTCTTCTTAAAAAAAATTCGTTTGTTTATTTATTTTGAGAGAGAGTGTGAGTGGGGGAAGAGTAGAGAGATGGAGAGAGAGAAAGAGAGAGAGAGGATCCCAAGCAGGCTCTGTGCTGTGAGCTCGGATCCCGACTCGGGGCATGATTTCATGAACTGTGGGATCATGCCCTGAGCCGAAATCAAGAATTGGGTACTTAACCGACTGAGCCACCCAGGTGCCCTGATGTAATTTGCTTCTTGATTTCATTTAAAGAATAGGAAGAAGAGAGGGGAGAATGAATTTTGAAGTACTTAACTATGTTCATTCATTTTTTCACTCCCTATGACTATTTCTGATGAAAACTTGCAATTATTCAGGGGTGCCTGGCTGGCTCGGTTGGTAGAGCATACGACTCTTGATCTCGGGGTTGTGAGTTCAAGCCCCCAAATTGGGCATAGAGCCTACTTAAAAAACAAACAAACCAAACAACAACAAAAAAACCCAAAAAACCTTGTGATTTCTCTTTATTTTTGTAAGATCATATAAGAATTTTTTGTTTTTATTTTTTTCTCCAGCGGATTCTCTAGAATTAGAAAACTAATGAGTGTCATTTGGTGAGGCTAGTGCTTCTTTCCCAGTCTTCTAGAAAAGTATAAATTGATAAATTCTTGTCTTATAAATATTATAGAAACAAATTCCTCTAAGACATTTAAATGTTTGCGTGCACGATCTCATCATCTTGGTGACATATTTTAATATTGGTTCATGATCTCGAAATCTGTTGTTAGCTGGCAAGCTATGAGAGCCAGATTGCCAAGCTGCGATCCGAGGTTGAAAAAGGAGAGGCATTGCGACAAAGTCTGGAATATGACCTGGCTGTTGCTAGAAAGGAAGCTGGTCTCGGAAGACGGGCTGCTGAAGAAAGGTTAGCTGAGGCACATAGGATCCAAGAAAAGCTCTGTGGTAAGACTAGTTTTATTTTTCCCCATGCTGAGGGTTTTACCCTTATTGTATATCATTGCTCCCTGTTGGGTGTGTTTACCATCTAGGGTCAGAGGTGGGGTTTTGGATTTTTGGCCTTTGATGGACAGACTTTGCTGCATGGGTATAAAGCCTTCCACAGTATGTGAACATTCATCTACTTTGCATTGATTTTTTTTTTTTATGTTGTATATGTATGGAAAAAAGGGATTCAGAATTCTTTTAATCACTTTGTAGAGCAGTTGTTCCATGAATAGTCAATCAGCAGAATCACATAGAGCTTAAAAAAAAAATTCATAGGCCTCCTATCACATGTAGTCTGAATGAGAATTTCTAGCTCAAGAGAATCTATATGTTCAAGGAGCACTGCAAGTGATTCTGTTGATTAGCTAGGTTTGGGAACCATAGGGTCAGAGTGTGGTGCCTAAAGAAGAAAAAGGCAGTGGATTTAATCCTCAAACACTGTTATATAGCATATGAACACTTAAAAATCTTTTAAGTATAATGTATGTAAAGAAATGTGCCTAGTATAAGTGTATAACTCAGAAGAAGCACCCATATCATGAAATGGGAAATTACCAGCAGTCCTCCCACATGGATAACTACTACCCTTTTTTTTTTTTTTTAAGTTTATTTATTTATTTTGAGAGAGAGAGAGAGAGAGAGAGCACAAGCAGGGGAGGGGCAGAGAGGAGGAGAGACAGAATCCCAAGCAAGCTTTGGGCCATCAGTACGGAGCCCATGTGGGCCTTGAACTCACAAACTGTAAGGTCATGACCTGAGCCGAGATCAAGAGTCTGATACTGAACCGACTGAGCCACCCAGGTGCCCTTACTACCCTGATTTTTAGTAGCAAGGATAAATTGTGCCAGTTTTTTGTACTTTATATTAAATGGAATCATATAATATGTACTCTTTTATATCTGGCTTCTTTCCTTCAACATTGTGTGTGAGTTTATTCATATTGTTGTATGAACTTTGCATTGATGCTTAATATTATATTGTATGACACACCACATTATATTTATCCATTTCTGCTAATGGGCACTTGAGTAATGTCCAGTTTTTGGTTATCAAGAATAATGTTGCTATGAACGTTCCTTTTTTTTTTTTTTTTTAAAGATTTTATTAATTAATCTCTACACCCAAAGTGGGGCTCGAACTCACAAGAGTCGCATGCTCTACTGACTGAGCCAGCTAGGTGCCCCAATGTTGCTATGAAAGTTCTTGTACGTAGCAGGTCTTAATTAAAAGAATATTGAGCATGAATTCAGAAGATTTAGGTTTAGGTCTTGGTTTTACCACTTACTTACTGATATTTGAACTTAGGTTGTTTTAAGGATGAAATGAAAACAAAACAAAACAAAACAAAACCAAAAGTATTTTATTAACCACGTGGGACTGAACAGATGTTAAGCTGTAGTCATTGTAAAGGTTCTGGTCCCTAACTGTGGCCAGCTGTCTTAGGTTATTGCCATCGGCCAGAAATATTTTTGATTACCTCTGGCATTTAATAACCACACCACTACCTGGAACTTAGGAATATAAGAATTGAAAGGCACTAGATATACAAGTTAATGACTTTTATTTAATTATGAGGAGATTGAAGTCCAGAGAAGATAGGATGTTATTTTCCTGATGTCAAGTGATTTCAACAGACACTTTACAGAGGAAGATAGAAGAATAGCCGTTAATGAAATTAAAAATTTTTTTCTTTGAGTTTATTTTTGAGAGAGAAAGAGCAAGCACAAGTGGGGGAGGGGCAGATAGAGAGGAGACAGAGAATCCCAAGCAGGGTCTGTGCTGTCAGTGCAGAGCCTGATGTGGGGCTTGAACTCATGAACCATGAGATCATGACCTCAGTTGAAATCAAGAGTCAGACGCTTAATCGACTAAGCCACCCAGGCGCCCCAAACCCACATTTTTTCTTAAAAGATTTATTTATTTAAGTAATGTCTACACTCAGTGTGGGACTTGAACCCTGAGATCAAGAGTCTCATGCTCCACTGACTGAGTCAACCAGGTGCCCGCCCCCCCCCCCAAAAAAAAAAAACCCCTGCAACATTTGACTTATTTTCTTGAATAGGAGAAAAAGCAGTAGAATGTAGCTGGTGCTATAGGTACACCTAAACTTGGGCATGCTTCTAGGAATATGTCATATTGGGGCACCTGACTGGCTCAGTCGGTTAAATATCTGACTTCGGCTCAGGTCATGATCTCATGGTTTATGAGTTTGAGCACCGCTTTGTGTGAGCCCCGCTTCTCTCTCTCTCTCCCTCTCTCTCCCTCTCTCTCTCTCTCTCTCTTTCTCTCTGTCTCTCACTCACTTGCACCCTCACTCTCTCTCTCAAAAAAAAAAAAAAAAAAGGAACATGGCATACTATTTCATGGCAAAATCACCATTGTCTGGAGGGGAAGAAGAGATTAAGAAATTAGAGAATAGATTGTTCTGAAACAGTGAGCTTTCCTAGAGCTTACTGATGTGAAGTGGTTAAATCTTTTGTCCTAAGATCATGCTGTAAATGGAATCAACTCCAACGCCTAGGTGTTTGAACTCCTAGGGATTTAATGTGTGGTTGGAAATATACCTATTATTCTTTTATATTTTTAACAGCTCAGAATGCAGAACTTCAGGGAAAGGCAAATGAGATCGAGAAAGCATTCCAGACTTCCCAGCTGAAATGGAAAGAAGAGTGCAGAAGATTTGAACGTGATTTGGAGGAGAGAGACAATATAATTCAAAATTGCAATCGAGAACATGATTTACTTATGAAAGAAAAAAGCAGACTAGAGAAAACTCTACAGGTACCTTATTTTTATAAAGGATATTTTCTATATTCATTGAGATGTGTTACATGTTATTTGAAGCTATCCTTGGAAAGGAAAATAACTACCAGAAATCAAGAAAATCTGGTTTCCTCTCACCCGCCCTGTCTCTTTCCCTCTCTTTCCTTTCAGGAGCATTTTTGTGGGTCTCTTTTGTAATATGCTTTAGCAATATGTTAATATGTACACTGCCTCTTTTATGAAAAACAGTTTGAGATCTCTGATCAAACTAAAAGAACTCAATTTATGTGGGATTATAAGAAGATGAGAACCTATAGCCCTTTAGGTCCAGTAGCATGAAAATTTAGAATTTTAGAAATGTGGGCCCTAGATTTAGGTCTGAATATCTAATAGATACAAAAAATATTTATGTCTCTGATGTAAACTTCATTATCTATGTAGAGCCCTTTCTATTTAGGCATGACATCAAAAATATTTGATGAGCTTTTACTGAGCTATTTATTTTCCCATTTTTTCCTTTTTTTCTTTTTCTTTTCTTTTTTTTTATTCTCTAAAGTAAAAGTATGACTTAAGGTTGAATTTGCCTACACCTTAAAAGATAGCTTTTTGATTGCTTATATTTGCCATTTTTTTTTTTTTTTTTGAAGCACCAGTTTAAAGTAAAAAATACATGATAGAAATGCTTTATATTTGCCACTGGCATATATGGCTTTCCAGAATTCTGGAAATCTTTATTAAAAGTAATTTTACACAAGCATTTAGTCAGTGTAAAAGTTTCAGTATAAGGGTTCCATGGCATTGTCAGCAGATCTTCTGATTTTCTCCATGTCAGACACAGTTTGTCTCTTGTCTTCGTGTGATGTTCCCAGACCGTAGAACAGTGCCTGGTATGTGCAAGGGCTCCCTTAGTAGCTGAATGGGGGGAGTCTAGGTGCCTACTGGTGCTCCAAGTCCCTGGGTGGCCCTGTATAACCTTACGTCTTGCGGCTACGGCTACGTGGAAAGAAACATAATGGCAGTAGCCTTCCTTAATAGTCCATCAGCCTGCACCTCAAATTATAAGATCTTTCTGTGATCTTGCCTAGCTACTGGATGGGAGAACTCTGCTTAATTTTATGCTATTGGCTTTGAACTGATCTGCACAGACTTTGCGGGTATTTGGGGTTGAATAGGAGTCACACTATTTCAGCAGAGGGGAAAAAGCTCGAGTCCCTTTGTGATGGTTTCCATTAGTGAAAGTTATAAGGGTAATCTTTATTATGCAGATCCCTTCTGTCTATTTAGACGCAGAAGGCTTCTTCTCATATAAGCCACAGACTCTTTCTCCTTGTGTTAATGGGAACTTAGTTTTAAACCCTATAGATTAGAAAATTGGGCTTCTTGAGGAACCTGCATTTTATATTTTTAAGAGTTTGAACCAAATTAGATCTTGTAAATGTAGTACAACTAGGAAAACCCAAAAGAAAAGCCTTTTGCAAGTATTATCTGTAGAACTAGAAATTAGTTGCAGTCCAAACCTTAAAAATTTTTTTTTTGACTCTTCAAATTTTTAACATTCTGATTTGTTGCACAAAACTCCTTCCTTCTCACCTTTGGTAAATACAGGTTCTCTGTTAGATTTGTACGTAAATTACCAGGAATAATCCAGTTTGTTCATAGGTAATTAGATCTTTACATGTTACCTACTTTACGTGTAGATTTACATATAGATTACATATAATCTACTTTGTTTTTGTCTCTGTGTCATATCATTTTGTTCAAACCTCTGAAGTTAAATTTTTTAGAGAAATTGGGTTAAACATATGCCTCTCTCTCTTTCTTTCTCTCTTTCTCTCTCTCTAACGTTGTTTAAATTAAATGGATAACCTTAGTTTCTTATTCACATCTACATTCTGATGATCAAAACATGATATAGTTCTATTAATAATTTTAACATAAATTATAATGAGTTTTAGCAGTCTGTAGATAAGACGAGCCCTTTGTATGCTTAAATTGGGGCTGAAGGAAGAAAGATGACTTTCACTGACCTAATAGTAAAGCAAGATTTTATTCATATAAAGGAAGCATTGGAAAAACATCAGCAGGAGAAGAATGAGATGGAGTGTCATATCAGGGAGACAACATTGGAGGAGTTTAGATTACAAGCAGAACAATGGGAAGCAGAAAGAAGAGAGTTACAATTTATAGTACAGGTATTTCAAAAATAATAATTCAGTTCCTTAAATGTCTTTTTAATGCTTATGATACTAAAGCATTAGTGCAATAGTTGGCTAGCTTACTCAATGCAAAAATGATTCCTAGTCTTTGATTTCTGGAAGGCCATGTTTCATTTGTAGTTACATGATAATATGGGCAACCGTTACCAGTAGATACTATCAGAATTAGAGTAGGGCGACTTCGTTGCACAAATTATGTGATTTTGAGAAGGACATATATACATTTGGTATTTTATTTTTCCAATTTAAAATATGTGATGGTTCACTTTAATAGCATAAAGAAATAGAATAATTGGATTTTAGATATTAAAGGAGGCTTATAAGTTAATATAGCATAGTGATTTTTCAACTCTTTTTGTTAAGAGCAAATTCTTTTTTTTTTTCTTGCTTTTTACGAAGATCATATTCTTAATTATGTTCTATTTACTCCTTTCTTCCAACACACAGAATCCCCAAGGCTTCAAATAGTCCAGTTGGAAAATAACTGATTACATCCAACCCCCACTGTAGATGAGCAGATGGAGATTTATGATTTACTCAGATCATAGACTGAGTAATTAATGTGGGAAAAGACAACCAGTCACCAGATTCTCACTCTGGGGTACTTTGCATTTTATTTCAGGAGATTACACATAAATTATTTTGAAGGGAAGATAAGATAAATTCAAACTGTTAATTCACTAACCAGCTAACTTAAAATTTAAAAGAACTTTTCGTCATTTCTTCTTTACTTATTTTTGTATAAGGCATTTTTTCTATATAAACCAACAAATTGAAATATAGTCTTTGTACATGTCCAAGATACGCACTCTTCACAGAATGAAAAATATCCATCTAAAAATTTTGGAGTAGTTTTGTGTTAGAAACAACTGTGGAAGACAAAGGCAGCCAAAAACATGCAGAGAATAAAAGCCACCCTATTTCTTTAAGAGTAAAAGCTGGCAGTAAACAGTGGAAATACTGGATTTGTTGTATATGTAAGTATTCAAAATACCAACAAATACCCAAACCTTTGGTCTTTGGGCAATGCTTTTCTTACTAGTTACCCCATCTGTAGAATCTGGTAAAACATTACAATCACTCTGTAGACCTCTTGGTATTCTTAGAGTCTGATTGTAATTTGTGTAGTTCACTCACTCATTCATTCATTCATTCATTCCTTAAGTACACACTGAGTTTCTGCTATGGGTATTGAGGATACAAAATTGAGATACGATTTCTGTCCTAGAAGATTTTAAAGCAGAGAGATATGTAAAGAGAGAAAATATATTGTAATATAATAAAGTTTTGAACAAAATTCTATGGGATCATAAAAGAGAAATGTATTAACTGCCTAGGAGAATGGGGAAACCATCACAGAGTAGACGATATTTGAACTGTTGATAAAGCCTACCTAAAACAAACAAGTAAACATTAGTAAATGAAAATAACCTCTTCATTTCTAAACACTCAGAAATCTCCAGTGCCCCCAATCAGTAGCCTGAAACTTATCAAATATGATTCAGAGACCTTTATATTTAAATGTGTGGATGATGTGATTTATTTATTTTTATTTATTTTTTTTAACATTTATTCATTTTTTGAGAGACAGAGAGAGAGCACAAGCAGGGGAGGGGCAGAGAGAGGGGGAGACACGGAATTCGAAGCAGACTCCAGGCTCTGAGTGGTCAGCACAGAGCCGGATTCGGGGCTTGAACTCATGAAACGCCAGATCATGACCTGAGCTGAAGTCGGATGCTTAACCGACTGAGCCACCCAGGGATCCCTGGATGATGTGATTTAGATGTGGTTTCTAAGTCACTGAAATGTATGTGGTTATACCAGACTTTGTATTATGAAGTACTAAAGCAATATGGTACCAGTCTTTTTCTTTCTTTGTTTTTTTTTTTTTTTTAAGATTTTATCATTTCTTTTAAGTAATCTCTATACTCAACGTGGGGCTCAAACTCACAACCCTGAGATCAAGTCGCATACTCCACTGACTGAGCCAGCCAAGGAGCTCCTGTATCAGTCTTTAATTAGTATGTATGGGAAAGAATAGGGAATATACTCCTAGTTACTACCACCTTTTATAAGATATATTTTTTAAAGTTTTTATTTAAATTCCAGTTAGTTAACATGTAGTGTAATGTTTGCACAAGATAAATTTTATTGTATTTTATAACTGAAATGTTCAGAGCTCAGTCTCTCACTTTTTTGTCCTTTTAGCATTAACAAAAGAAAACTGTCTTTCCTTTTTAAAGCAAATTTAAGAAACTATTCATATTTTTAAAAGTCTTTTTTTAAACAACTTGTGGGCTGGATTGAAATTCTCTGCTCTCCCTATTGGCTGTTGATGGGTTTAGGTTTCCATCCTATAATTAGATGTTAGTATGGTATAGTGTTCTCTGTGTGTAACTAACTCTCTAAGGGAATTCAGTTTTTAAAATAAGTTAAAAAAAAAAACAAACCCTTCTAAGTGAAACCCCATCTTTAACAGACAAAGCAGGTGTAGTATTTCTTTCATCTGGGCTTTAGAATTCAGACCCACTATGAAAAAAAAAATCTTAATTTTATGCCATGTCTCCTTTCTTTCCTAGTAATTGAAACGCTAAATAGAGGTGTACTTCTCTGGAATATTAATGGGAACTCTATACAGTTACCTCATTTTAAAAAAGTGTTTCTCATTTTTTTTAATGCATGCCCTTTTTTGATAAACATAAAAACTCCCCATCTTTCTTTAGCATCATTGAAATTTCAAAACAAATCAAAGGCAAAAAGCCCCCACCAAAACAACAAATCAAAGCCAATTTAATTTAAAAACAAAGTATTAATATTGATTTTTAAATATATTACCTTTTTTATCTTTATTAAAAATTTTAATTTAAAATGGCCATTTGTTGTGTGGTTATTAGGTTTTCTTTATTCCTGCTATAACAATGTGAACTTTGAGGATGCTTATTTGTTCTAAGCTTTTCTGTTGTAGACAATGTGGGACAGGCAGCCGTAAAGGGTTGTTTTAAACCACCGTGCCCTTTTCTTTGTCATTTTTCCAGTTCATTTCAACATATAAATTACCAGTAGGATTGAAAATATTTGGAAGACCAGTGTATATTTTTACATATTTATTTTGTTTCCCAAATTCTATAACTCAACCAAGGAATAAAATGATCCTTTCCTCCTTCGTTGACTAAATTTGGTTTATGTATCTAGTGATTAAGGGGTAGGAGAGTTTGTAATGGCAAAGAGTATGAGAAATGTCAATTGAAAATTATACTGTACCCTAAAGACAGAGGGGGAAGAGTGGGGAGCAGTGAAAGGAGATATTAGAGCAGACTTAGGCCATCAGCAGGCTGTGTATTAGGGATTGGAGGGCAGCGTGTAGAGATTGACCTGGTGGGCATGACTGTGACCTGGAGATAGCTTGGAGAAAGCTACATGGACAGGAAATATTTCAGATCATTCAGCGATGATCTAGACCAGCTAGGAGCATTTCTTTGCAGTTTCCTAGGAAACTGCCCACCGGGGCCCCATGTAAGCAAATGGCGTAGACAGTGACTCTGGCATTGATACTGCCTGTTATTTTCAAACGGGAAATGCCTTTATACTCAATTTATAAAATTACTATATATTGTGCTCATTGTAAAAATGCCCTAATTTAGGGAAACTTAAAAGCAAAAGTGAAGGTCTTACGACCACTCCTCGAGTCCCACTCCTTATCTGAGGGTATATAAACATATATCATTGAATTACATAAATGGAATTATATTCTTCAGTATGTTTGGTGTCCATCTTTTGATATCCTTATATTATTCTTATAGGTGTCTGCATGGTTTTCTGCTATGTGGACATTCCTAATATATATTTAAGGAATCCCTTATTGATAGACATTTCATTTACTTCAAAAATTTTTTGCTCTAGTTAAAAATGATCTGGGGGTGAGGGGGTGCCTGGGTAGCTCAGTCGGTTGTGTCCGAACTCAACTAGGGTCATGATCCTGCGGTTCATGAGTTTGAGCCACACGTTGGGCTGTCTGCTGTCATTGTGGAACCCACTTTAGGTTCTCTGTACCCCTCTCTGCCCCTCCCCAACTCGTGTGTGCACACAAGTTTAAATAAACATTAAAAGAAAAAAAAAAGATTTGGAGCACCTGGCTGGCTCAGTCGGTAGAGCATGCAGCTCTTCGTCTTGGGGTTGTGAGTTCAAGCCCCATGTTGGGTATAGAGCTTTTAAAAAAAAAAGAAAAGAAAAAAAGTAAAAAGCTAACATTCCTGGCCATATCTTTGAGCTGTTGTAAAGTTATTGAACTGTGTAAATGCCTACAAGCATCACTGCTTTGGTGTGCAAGTTTATGGATTTATAATTATGATAAGTACTACACAAAGTTAGTGCCATTTTATACTGTATGGCTACAAACACTATTTCTGATTGTAGAACTGTGCTGGGTTTGCAGATTTAGGGAAGGACAGCTTGTTCTGGTTCTTTCAGGAGATAAGCATTACTAGGTTAAGGTGGTAACTAGCTAAATTGATATATTTCATAAGGTAAGAAGGAGGGGTACTTTAGCTCTGATAAGTTTCTTTTTTTTCTCTGATATGTTTCTAACTATACTCATAATTCTTCAGACTTGAAACTGTATTTTGGAGTCTGAGAAATGTTTATATGAGTACAAATGAAATTAATACTTTTTGGGCTATGTTTCTGAAAGATGTGGAAAGAAAGCAAGTTTATTTTCTAATAGCACAATGTGGTTTTCTGGGTTGGTAAATGTCAGTTCAAAAATAAGCCTCATTTTAAAATATTTTAAGTTCAACACCTCCCTCTAGTGGAAGAAAGAAAAATTCCTTCAATTTCCATTGTCTTTAATTATGATTTGGTTACACACACACACCCACACACGCCACACTTACTTTTTCACTGTAAGCTTTTTGTTTTATTAGAAAATAAATTCTGTGACAAAATTTTTTAAAGTTTATTTGAAAGGAGCAAATAAATCTTGATATATAAATGCATGAACTATTTTATAGCTCTTTTGGAATTTTCTTGTATGTTATAATGCATCCCAGACTTGGATTGTGTTGATAGCACCATAAACTTAAAACAAATATTTGAACATGCAAAAAGTAACAGGGATTAATATAACCAGTACCCAGTATAACCTACCAATGCCATTGATATAACTAATATTTACCATTTAGATCGTGTGTTTGTCATATTTGTTTCAGAATTAAAAATAGATGAGCAATAAGTTGTTATATTATTTAAGACTGTTTTTTAAAAATGTTTATTTATTTATTTAGAGAGAAAGAGAGAGAGTGGGAGGGATGTGGGGGGAGGAGCAGAGAGTGAGGGAGAGAGAGAGAGAATCCCAAGCAGGCTGTACGCTGTTAGCAAAGAGCCCAACTTGGGGCTCGATCCCACAATGTTGAGATCATGGCCTGAGCTGAAATCAAGAGTAAGACATTCAACCAACTGAGTCCCCGAGGCTCCCCAGAACTTGCCATTCTTACAGAGATTTCACTGATTTTCTTGAATAAGTGCTTATTGGATTATTGCAAGCCTATGGTTAATTTCCAGTTATGAGATATTTTGGCATTTTTTGCACATGTTCTTGCTGCTTTTATGGAGGAAAGAATTTTTGGCAGTCCTTATACTCTGCCATTCTGAAATTACTTCTGTTCTCTGAAGATATTGTCAAGTTTTATTCTCTTTATATGTGTTCCTCTCAGGTTGTTTTTCCCCTTTCTCCTTGATTTAGATTTCATCTTTTATGTTGTCCCCCCCCACCCCCCATAACTTTTTCATATGTTTAAGAGTTGGGGACAGAAGAGCTTATTAGAAGCTCTGAGCGTTTGTATTTGTTTTTTCAACTGTGATCTTCACTGTAGGGTTACCTGGCTAGGTATTTGAAATGGATACGTATATAATTCTCCTACCTAACCCAAATAACTTAACAAGAGGCAGAAAGTAGAAAACCTGATAGAATCAGTGTCAGAATTCCAGGTTATATTGCTTCACCAATAAGCAAAAAGAAACTCCAAGGAGTAAATAGTTTCAATTTTATATGAACTCTGACAGAGAATGGAAAAATCTTGATAACGTACCAAACTGATATATCTCTTAAAAGTTTTTTAATTAATTAATTAATTAATTAATATTTTTTAGAGAGAGAGAGTGAGCGCATGTGAGCAGGGGAGAGGGGCAGAGGGAGAGAGAGAAAGAATCTTAAGCAGGCTCCATGCTCAGCACAGAGCCCAACTTGGGGCTTGATCCCATGACCCTGGGATCATTACCTGTGCTGAAATCAAGAGTCAGAACTCAACCAACTGGGCTACCCAGGTGCCCCCCATGTTTTTATGGAGCCTAAAAGTAGGCTCCACACCCAGCGTGGGGCTTGAACTCATGACCTTGAGATCAAGAGTCCCACATGCTCTACTGTTTGAACCAGTCAGGCACCCACCCCCCAAAAACTGATAAATCTTGATGCTAAATTGACAAAGATACAAGAAAAGATAATTATAACCAATCTCACTAATGAATATACACACAAAAGTATTATATAAAATATTAGCCAACTCAATGCAGCAAAAATATAAGAGATATAAAAAGCCTTTATGCAATAAATGCCAAGTGAGTTTAACATCAGAAAATTAATCAGTGTAATTGTAAATTAATGTAATCCCTTAACTATGTAATATAAGTTTCTTGGATATGTAAATAGAATTCCTATAAAATCTATACTATATGCAAAAAGCAGCTTTTAAAATAAAAACTGTGTGTATGTTTTTATATCCATATTCAAGAATATATAGGAATTGTCACATAATATTAGTGACTATTTGACCTCTGCATTAAAACTGATTGTTAGGTCAGAATTTCATCTACATATTGAAAGACTTTTATTTAAAAGCTATTTTACCGGGTGTAACATTTAAAATAGGTCAAATATCATAAAGTTAAAATCTCACCAATAAATACAATATGTCCTAACTGATCCATCATTGATTTTCCAGTTGTTCTTTTTTTTATAGGATTAAATTGAAACTGTCATGGAATGGTGGGCATGCTCTTTGTTTAGTGTAATGAAATAATTGCATGTTGTCTTTCTGTGCTGTTTATCAATAGGATGGGAATCACAAGCTATATTTTCTTATAAGTAATTTCCTGAGACTTCCTGGATACTTTAGTTTCTTTGCTTTTTGAATAAATATCGTTTGAAATAATTGCCATCAAATAGGATAAAAGCATTTTTTGGTTATAGACTTGATTTTGTTTTTATTTCAAATTATTTGGTTTACTCTGTGATTAACCTTGTAAATGGCTGTTTATTCATTTAAAAATACACGTAGTAATTTGTGTGGACGATAGAAAGTTCGAGATTATGTGTCAATCAAGAGGGCATATAATTTAACAGTGAATTTGGATTAATGCTGGTAGTATTGACTGCTTGAAGGAGGGGGACCTATCCTCCAGAATAATAATAGTATCTCATACTTGTATAGTGCTTAATGGTTTTAAAAGTACTATTGTATGTGAAGGTACTGTTATGATGAAATTAGATTACATATGGCTATTTATAAACCCATTTATTCCTGAATCCATCCAGAGTGTTAGTAAAAACTACGAGTGCTCTCTGCACAGTGCTGGTGCACTTTTGCTCTGGTACCCAGCTTTGCTCTTAACTGCGGTAGTTTAAGGATTGAAAATATGTAAGTAGATGAACTTCTGTATATGAAGACGTTTCCATTCCCAGAAGAAAATAATTCTTAAGAGTTCATGTGTAGTCAGCTACAGAGTAGTAATCTCATGAATGAGGGGATGTGGAAAGAAGAAATTAAATTACGTTTTGTTCTTCATCCTTTGGCTGTGGACTGTACTGCTGGGTACTTTCCAAATTAGAATCTTTTATAGAGAGAGAATTGTATTTGATGCTTGCGACATTTTCACTCAGACTCTGGTGACATCATTTGAGTGGCTAGTAATACTTGAAACCATAATAATATGTATTTGTGCAAGTCCCTGAATAAGATTGTGCTGGTGGGGGCGAGGTGGGAGAGAAGCCTTTGTCAGAGACCTCAGTGAGAATGATGAATCTAGACACGTTACTGTGGAAAATACCTTTGATACGTGTGTTACTTTATGTTTGAATTCTCACAAAATTCACCTCTGTCTGATTTCTGAGTTTAGTTGGGAAAGGGGATTGAGAGATTTAAGTAGAAGACTACCTGATGTTATCGTTCTTTCAATAATACAACAAAGAGTTGAAAACTTGAAAGCTGAAGGAAATGAAACACAGCCACCTAGTGGATGCAACTTTAAGAGCTATAACCATAGTTAAAGTACCATGAGCTCACATAAAAATCTCTCCAGGGTCATTATTAGGCATTCAAGCTAATCATTTCTTATCACACAAAAGGGCAATGTACATTTGTATTACAAAATATTTTAAAATTTTAATGAGAGGGAAAACATTGCATATGGCTGTTGGACTACAGCATTATGTAAATAGCCTCAGAAGTCAATTGAACTAGCATAACATTATAGAGAGCTGTACACATTTTCAACTATAACATGTATTAATCAGATTTTTAAAATGTTAAAATTCCAGTAGTGTGTTTTGAACACGTGTATATTCTGAAACATCGCTGGAATATCTAGACCCCTCTTGCCTATAAGGGCAAGTGTGTATAAGACCCTTGAACAACATGGGTTTGAACTGCATGGGTCCACTCACATGTGGATTCTTTTCAATATGTTGGAAAATTTTTTGGAGCTTTTGGATAATTTGAAAAAAACTTAGAGATGAACCGTGTTGCTTAGAGATACTGAAAAAATTAAAAAGTTAGGCATTTTAAGAACACAGTATCTAATACATGTAACATACAAAATATGGGCAGTAGACTATTTGTGTTATCAGTAAGGCTACAGTAGACTACAGTCAACAGCAGGCTATTGGTAGTTAAATTTTTGCAGAGTCAAAAATTAATTAATTAATATTTTTTTTGACCGTGCATGGGTCAATGTCCCTAACCCTCATGTTGTTCAAGGGTCTACTGTGTAAATTAACCTATTGTGGTTGAAGCACAGATTTAGTTACTCGTGGTCTTCTATAAAATAAATTTTTGTCATTGTTGGCTTATAAACTTAAATGAATTATTTTCCAGGAGCAAGATAATGCTGTGCAAAATATGCACAAGAAGGTAGAGAAATTAGAAGCTGAACACATGGATTGCTCTGACCTTTTACGGCAACAAACGAGTGAGCTTGAATTTAGCACTCAACGAGAAGAACGTCTTAGGAAAGAGTTTGAGGTATATTTTTCTGATTCTTTTAAAACATATATATGTTGGGGCACCTGGGTAGCTCAGTTGATAGGGTGTCCGACTCTTGATTTTAGCTGAGGTCATGATCTGAGGGTCATGGAATCAAGCCCTGAGTCAGGCTCTGTGCTGAGCATGGAGGCTGCTTAAGATTTTCTCTCTCTCCCCCTGCCCTGCTCCCCTGCTCACACTCTCTCTCTCTCTCTAAAATAAAAATTAAAAAAACCCCAAACATATATATGTTATCCAGTCAGTAATTTAAGGCCAGAGAAGGTTTTACTCTGTAATAAAATATAAAACTAATTTTTTCAGCATTTATTTATATTGAATATTTGGATTCTTTGAAAACATTGTGTCTGAGTAAATTATATTTTTCCCCTAATTTTTAAAATCTATCCATTTTTAACAATTCTCATGGAATATTTGGAAAATGTGAGGGTAATTGTTTAAACTGTAAGGTTGAGGAAGCAACACAGGAAAGGTTTTTGCACACATAATATTAAATTCTAATTTTGTAGTTTGAATCCTATACTAGCTGCATGGTTTTGTGGGTAAGACTTTAAATGGGAAAGAAGCATCAATTTACAAATTAAAAATGTGATTTTTATGAGAGAATGATACTGATGATCAATTTAATTAATTCTGAGAGAAATCTATTTGTTCATTCTTCTTTTTAAAATTTCCTTTTGTTTGTGGGAAATGAAGTATTTCAATAGATAAAGAAGTTTTGTTTTAAACATAATTTATAATTGTCATTAGGTAAATAAACATTTATGAAGAGAATTCAATGATAAAATGCTAGAGATGCTCTAGTTAAACTCACTGCTGTCATTTAACGTTGTTCTGGAAATTTTAGCCAAAGAAGTATATGATGGAAGAAGAGCAATAAGAATTATTATTGTGGGAAAGAAGGAGGTATGACTCTTATTATTTTCAGATGATACACTTATACCCTAAATAATCAAGAAAATAAACTTAAAAAAAAATTTTTTTTTTTAACGTTTATTTATTTTTGAGACAGAGAGAGACAGAGCATGAACGGGGGAGGGTCAGAGAGAGGGAGACACAGAATCTGAAACAGGCTCCAGGCTCCGAGCTGTCAGCACAGAGCCCGATGCGGGGCTTGAACTCACGGACCGTAAGATCATGACCTGAGCCGAAGTCGGCCGCTTAACCGACTGAGCCACCCAGGCGCCCCAAGAAAATCAACTTTAAAAATATTAATACTAGTAAGAACATTCAGTAAGGAGGCCAGAAAGAAAATAATATGTAATAATTATATATACATTCTTATACAGCAGCAATAATCAGAGAATAATATATTTAAAATATTTAAAAAGTTTTCTTCACAGCGACAAAAATAAGAATATAATCAACTACAAACACTTAAAAGTTACAAAAAGTAACTGAGAGTCTTCAAAGAAAATGGTGAGACATTTTGGGAGCACTCAACCCTATACTGATATGTATCCTCCCTAGGTTATATTATGGGGTAAAACAGTTCCAATAAAAAAATTCAGTGGAATTATTTGGGGAAGATAGATTCAGAAATTCATGTTGAAGACTAAAGAGCTTCCCGAGAGTCTCTAAAACATTTTGATAAGGGTAATGAGCGGGGGCTTACTATTTCAGAAGTTAATATGCATTATAAAGCTTTAGTATTGTATTGCTTGTGGTTATTTGGTTGTATGCAATAGAAACCAACTTTGGTTAGCTTAAATAGGGAATTCAGTGAAGAATATGGGAATCATATTTGCAGAATCAGGATGAAACCTGGGGAATTAGGCTCAGAAATGAATCCCAGAGCATCTCCAGAAGGCTTGGGAACAGAAATGATGGATGAAATTGAGATGAATTAGTATCCATAATTTTTATTTTATTTATCAGTAACAATTTGGTATCATTCGTTTTGTACTTTTATTTAGGATTCAAATCCCAGAGAGAAAATATTTGACTGGAAGAGGTAGTTTGCCCCAAATAAATCTTTCTCAGTTCTACTAAAAATAAAGCCCAGGGGCGCCTGAGTGACTCAATCCATTAAGTGTCCGACTCTTGATTTTGGCTCAGGTCATGATCTTGTAGTTCGTGGGTTTGAGCCCTGTGTTGGGCTCTGCATTGATATTGCAGAGCCTGCTTGGGATTTTCTCTCTCTCTCTCTCTCTCTCCCCTCTCTGCCCCTCCCCCCACTTGGACCTCTCTCTCTCTCCTTCTCTCTCTCTCTCCCTCAAAATAAATAAATTAAAAAAAAAATTAAAGCCCACAGAGCACCTAGTTGGTTAAGCATTGAATTCGGCTCAGGTCATGATCTTGCAGTTCACGAGTTCAAGTCCTGTGTTGGACTCAGGTCATGATCTTGCAGTTCACGAGTTCAAGTCCTGTGTTGGACTCTGTGCTGACGTTAGAGCCTGGAGCCTGCTTGATTGGTGACTCCTTCTCTCTCTGCCCCTCTCCTGCTGGCACTCTCTCTCTCTCTCTCTCAAAAAAATAAGTAAACTTTAAAAACATTAAAAAAAATTAAAGCCCCAAAAAGAAATTTTTATAAAGAAAATTAGGGTCCAGTACCAAAAGAAGGGGAAAAGAGATTGTTGAGTGGCTAAAAAGTACAGTAACTCTAAGAGCAGACTAATGGCATAGAATTGAAAGGCTGGTAGTAGACTTGTTGAATATATATAAAATCTAGTATCTTAAATCAGTGAGGATAGGAAAGATTATTCAGTGAGTCATGTTGAAACAATTGGTTAACTCTTTGGGACAAAATATAGTTAGATTCCCATCTTGCATTATATTCTAAAATAAGTTCCAGTTGGATTAAAAAAGAGTAAAACATTAAAAACTGATAAACTAAGAAGAAAATTTAAGTCCTTTTGCTCTCTGAGTGCAGTATGGCTTACTAGTAATCGTAAAAGCAGAGGAACAAAATCATAAAGAAATGGACTTATAGCTGTGATTATAAAAAATTAAAGTAATATACAGTAATACCTTGGTTTGTGAGCATAATTTGTTCTGGAAACGTGCTTGTAATCCGAAGCACTTCTATGTCAAAGCGAATTTCCCTATAGGAAATAATGGAAACTCAGATGATTTATTCCACAGCCTAAATATATTCATATAAAAATGATTACAATACTGTAATATAATACAAAATAACAGAGAAAATATGAAGAAAAATAAACCTACACTTAACTTTGAAAACCTTCATGGCTGGTGTGAGGGAGATAAGAGAGAGAAGGGTTTTTGTGTAGGACAACTTTCACTATCACTAATGGAATCACTGCTGTCTGTTGGCTCAATGGAATCTTTGTCTGCATGGGGGCGCTTGTATGTGCTCGCACGGGTGTTGACTTCAGTATAGTATTAATAAACTCTTGTCATAGACTGTATTGAATGTAACTGGCAATAAGGCAGCAGAGGAAAGGGTCTATATCTGCAGGCAGCCTGACCTAGAACCAAGCAAAGCATTCCTAAGCTTACTCTTTTTTTTTTTTTTTTTTAATTTTTTTTTTCAACGTTTTTTATTTATTTTTGGGACAGAGAGAGACAGACAGAGCATGAACGGGGGAGGGGCAGAGAGAGGGAGACACAGAATCGGAAACAGGCTCCAGGCTCTGAGCCATCAGCCCAGAGCCCGACGCGGGGCTCGAACTCACGGACCGCGAGATCGTGACCTGGCTGAAGTCGGACGCTTAACCGACTGCGCCACCCAGGCGCCCCCCTAAGCTTACTCTTGAATGGAAAAGGAAAGGGCGGTCCATAGGTGCTCTGAAGTGACAAAACATACTCTAGTGCCAGTTGTGGACACACCTGCCAATGTTCTGAAAAATCATTGATTTCTGCCAAACACCGCGGCCTGAGATCAGGCATCTGAACATGGGAGATCACCCACAATCCTGCAGTGAATGACAGAAAGAGAGAGAGAGAGAGAGAGAGAGAGAGAGAGAGAGGGGGAACCATTGGCTTAGTTGTGATCATGTGAGTCTCGGCATCAAGTACTACTTGTATTGCAAGACATCGCTCATTTATCAGGTTAAAATTTATTAAAATGTTTGCCAATCTTGCAGAACACTCGCAGAACGAGTTGTTTGCAATCCAGCATTTTACCGTACAAGTAAATTCTCCACTTCAAATAAAGTAAAAAGGCAAACAAATGAGAAAAATATTTACAGGAAAGGGTAAATAAAACTCTATCTCTGTATCTCTCTATGTAAATCCCACACTATCTGATGAGAAAAAGGAGAAAACCTTTCTGAAAAGAAAAATCTACCAAGGACATCAAAGAAGATGTGAAAGATGTTTGTATGGACAACAAACACATGAAAAATACTTAATCTCACCATGATGTAAGAAAGGCTATAACACTCATTATGCTAAGATTAAAGAAAAAGAAAGCAACCAGTGTTGGCGAGGGTGATTTTAAAACTTCCTTTACCTTGCCAGTGGGAGTGTAAAGGTATAAAGCCTTGAAGGAGGTCCATTTGTCGGTGATCCTTTGCTCATTCTCATCGTCTCTGTAAGTTTTCTTGGTCCTCTGTTTTTTTCAAACATTGTTTTACATGGAAAGCTTTAAACAGATTTTTAAAGATGAACAGAATAGTATAATGAACCTACTGTACCAATCACCGGCTTCAACAATGATTTATATATGGCCAATATGATATCATTTATACCCCCAGTCACTTTCCCCCCTTCTATATTATAGTGAAATGAATCCCAGGCATCAGATTATTTTAACCATAAGTATTTCATTGTGACTAAGAAATAAGGTGTCTTTATTTACAGCCACATTATCAACATCAAACCTGAATTGACAGTGATTACTTAATTCAGTCAAATATCCAGGCATTATTCAGACTTCAAATTGCTTCATAAACAGCAAAAACATGTGTAAGATTGGGGTTTAAGTCAGAGTTCCAATTAGGTCTATACATTACAATTGGTTGATATGTTTTGTGAATCTCCTTTTTTTTTTTTAATTAAAAATTTTTTTAATGTTTATTTATTTTTGAGAGAGAGTGAAAGAGAGACAGAGTGTGAGCTGGGGAGGGGCAGAGAGAGAGGGAGACACAGAATCTGAAACAGGCTCCAGGCTCTGAGCTGTCAGCACAGAGCCCGACGCAGGGCTCGGACCCACGAACTGTGAGATCATGACCTGAGCTGAAGTCAATTGCTTAACCGACTGAGCCACCCAGGCACCCCATGAATCTCCTTTAATCTACAGATTCTCCATCTATAGTTTTGTTTGTTCCTTGTATTTGTAAAGACTCCAAATTATTTGTGGTATAGAGTTCCCACTGACTCTGCAGTTGCAGAACATCAAACATAAACAATGTTTCTTAGTATAGATCTTTTTTATTCAATGCAGGCAGGGGCGGGGGCAAGGTGAGCATTTTAGTTAGGAAACTCATGTCCTTCATTTTGAGGAATTCTCTTGTGTTATTTCTTCATGATTTTTTCCTCAGGGTTTTTTTGTTTTGTTTTGTTTTTGTTCTTTCTCAGGCTTTTATTATTCAAATGTTAGACCAACTGGATTGATGTTTTACTTTTTTTTTTTTTTTTAACCTTTCTGTTGTCTTTCTCTTTGTTTTTTACTTATTGTGGCTTCTTGGGAGATTTACTTGACTTTACTTTCTAATCTTCTAATTGAATATTTTCCTTTTTATTTTTAATTTCTGAGAGCTCTGGTTCTCTGTACCACTTAAAAAATTTTTTTTTCTTACATTTATTTGTTTTTGAGAGACAGAGAGAGACAGAGCACAAGCAGGGGATGGGCAGAGAGGGAAGGAGACACAGAATCTGAAGCAGGCTCCAGGGTCTGAGCTGTCAGCACAGAACCCAACGCAGGGCTCTAACTCACAAACCACGAGATCAAGACCTGAGCCGAAGTCAGATGCTCAACTGACTGAGCCACCCAGGCACCCCTTTCTGTACCATTTTTATAGCATCCTGTTCCTATGAGTACTGTATTCATTTGTTTGTTCAGTATTTATAGGGAGTTTTAGGCACACTAGGGTGCTTGAGGCATAGCAGTGAGCAAAACAAAGTCTCTTCCCTCTTGAAGCTAACACTCTAGTCAGGGAGAATCACACATTAAATGAAACAAAACATGATAAGCCCTGTGGAGAGTAATAAATCAGACTAGGGGAAGTAATGAGTGATGGGACAGGATGGTTACCCTTTTAGGGTAGTGTTCATGGAAGGCTGACTTGATAAGATGGTGTTTGAGTAGAGACCTAAAGGGACAGCCATGTAGATACCTGGAGGAAGAGCATTTGAGGTAGAAGGAAGTACAAAGGCCTTGAGATGTGAGTGTGCTTGGAGTGTTTGAAGAATAGCAAGTAGGCCATTGGGACTGACATGGAGAAGCTAGTAGGAGATATAGAAAGGTAGGCAGATTTTCTAGCCTTGACAGTCTTCTGTAATTCATTGTAAGAACTTTGGCTTTTGTCTGAGTGAAATGAAAGCCATTGGAAGGTTTTGAGCAGAGGCTTGATATGCTTCCTCAGATTTGTTTGAAAAGCATCATTCTTTATACTCTTTGGAAAATAGCTTGTAAGAGACCACTTAGGACACTATTAAAGTCACCTAGATGAGATATATAGCATAGAGGAGGGGGTTGGATTTGTATGTATTTTGGATGATGGAACCAATAGAATTTGCCAATTAATTGCATCTGGCTTGTGAGAAAAAAGGAGGGAGCAAAGGAGAATGCCAAAGATTCTGGCATGTGCAAACAAGTGAATGGCATTGCCATTTACTCAACTGGCAAAGAATGCCAGTGGTGTAGATTTGGGAGTGGTCAGGATTTTGCTTTTAGTATGTTAGATAGGCATGCCTGGTAGACATCCATGGGGAGATTTTGAGTAGGCAGTGCAGTAGAATTATGGGGGATGGTAAGGAATTTTGGGAAGTATTGCATTGTGAAACTTTGAATGTTATAGGTCTTTTCTCTGTGTTGTTATAGTTTCTGCAGAGTGCTCTGCTAGTTTGCTCTGTGGTGGTTATAAAATGGAAGAAGGACATGGAGGGAGAATTCACATATCATACTCTTCAGCACACAGACTTTCCCCTGGTTTCAGTCTTGTGTACTCCCCTCCCCACCCCCTCTCTGTGTATTCCTATGTCCAGCCTCTGGTTCAGATTCACATCCTTCAGATGATAAACCTCAAGTGTGTATGGTGGTTAGGAAGGAGTAGTTGTTTGGCTACTTGAGGTGGAGATGACTGGACGTTAAACTTCTAATGCTGATGGTATTTAAAAAATCTTTATTGAGATTCACCCATCAAGCATCCGACTCTTGATTTCAGCTCAGGTCATGATCCCAGGATCGTGGGATCAAGCCCCATGTTGGTCTCCATGCTGATTGTGGAGTCTGCTTAAGATTCTCTCTGTCTCTCTGTCTCTCTCTCTCTCTCAAAGAAAAAACTAAATAAATAAAGGAACATTTTTACCACTCAGGAAAAAAACCCATTTCTCTCAGCCCTAAGCAACTGCTACTCTGCTTTCTATCTCTATAGATTTGCCAATTCTGAGCATTTCCTATGAATGTCATCATGCAATATGTGGTCTTAAGTGATTGCCCTTCTTTGCTTAGCATGACGTTTCCACAGTTCATCCATGTTGTATCATGTATCAGTACTTCATTCCTTTTTATTACTGAATAATATTCCATCGTATTATATACCACATTTTGTGTATACATTTCTCAGTTGATAGGCATTTGTGTTGTTTTCACTTTTTAGTATTATGAATAATGCCTCTATGGATATTTGTGTACAGGTTTTTGTGTGAACATGTTTTCAGTTTTCTTGGATACATACCTAGGAGTGGAGTTGCTGGGTCATGTGGTAACTCTGTATTCTATTTTTTGAGGACTGTCGCACTGTTTTGCACAGTGGTGGCACCATTTTGCGTTCCACCAGCAATGTATGAGGGTTCCAGTTTCTCCAGATCCTCACCAGTACTTGTTATCATCAGTCTTTTTGACGAAAGCCACGCTGGGTGGTGCGTCATAGAATGTTATTTTGGTCTTGGTTTGCATTTCTCTAATGACTAATGATATTGAATACTACTTCATGTGCTTGTTGGCCATTTGTATGTTACTAGAGAAATCTATTAAGATTCATTGTCCATTTTAATGGGTTATTCATACCGTACAAATGTCAGATGTTAATAATAAGGGAAACTTGGTGTGGGGTGTATAGGAACTCTCAATGATGATGCCACATGTGAACGTGGCAAAGATAAAATTACTCACCCACGGTCTAATTTTATGTAAAGTTAGAGAACAAATAAAAAATCAGATTATATTCTAAATAATATTTTTAGCCTATTTATCACTTGTGATGAACATTTTTTTCAGGCCAATGAATTCGGGAATAAAACATCGTATTTTAATTATCATTTAAAAATATTGTGTGGCTTATGGATGGCCTATTAAAAGATTAGAATAAAGTCTGAATATGCTTAGAATTAAAAAAAACAACAACACCTTATTTAGAAGTCACTTTAGGAAGTGCCTGGCTGGCTCTTGATCTCAGAAGAGCGTATGACTCTTGCTCTCGGGCTTGTGAGTTTGAGCCCCACACTGGGTGTAGAGCTTACTTAAATAAGTAAACTTTAAAAAAAAAAAGTCACTTTAGGATGTTATAAATCCCTATGATCATCACTGAAAATATTTTAATTGCCTTACAGGTGTGAAGAAATACTACATAACAGTGATTTCTGTCTTTTTTGGTTGTGTGTTTTGTTTTGTTTTGTTGTTGTTGATAAAATTCTTATAAAGCCAGTTTTGACTGAATTGAGGGAATGTCTAATGCCTAAACTTTAGGATTTGTTTTTGGATAACTCAGTATTGACTTTTCCTTGTAAAATAACTTGCCCCAGTTTCTTCTTTTATTGATTGCTGTTGTAGACATAAAATTGTTTTAGCGTAGTTTTACTTTATGTTTTTCCTTAGCTACCCTGTAATTACTTTTGGTAATAACTAGGTCTCTGCTTTTGGAGAATTTGAAGCTTTGAAGTGTAGTCCAGATACTCTCAATTTTTATTCTGTTTATAAGAATTTTATAAGAGGACAGTATAGTCCCCTGACTCATCTACAATTCTTTATATTTAAACATTTAAAATTTTATTTTATTTTTTTATTATTTAAAAAAAATTTTTTTTTAACGTTTATTTATTTTTGAGACAGAGAGAGACAGAGCATGAAGGTGGGAGGGGCAGAGAGAGAAGGAGACACAGAATCGGAAGCAGGCTCCAGGCTCTGAGCCATCAGCCCAGAGCCCGACGCGGGGCTCGAACTCACGGACCGCGAGATCGTGACCTGAGCCGAAGTCGGATGCTCAACCGACTGAGCCACCCAGGCGCCCCTAAACATTTAAAATTTTAAATTAAAAAAATTTTGCTTTATATGGGCACCTGGGTGGCTCAGTTGGTCACGCGTCCGACTCTTGATGTTGGCTCAGGTCATGATCTCATAGTTTGTGAGTTTGAAACCCACATCTGGCTCTGCGCTGATGGCACAGAGCCTGCTTGGGATTCTCTCTCTCCTTTTCTCTGCCCCTCCCCCGTGTGTGCACGTTCTTGGTCTCTCACTCTCTCCCTGTCTCAAACTAAATAAACTTAAAAAAATTTTTTTGCTTTATATTTAAGTGAATATATCTTGTCTTGGCTTTTGGCCAGATGGTGACATAGTGAAGGAAAAGTTAAATTTCTAGAGAGCATTTTATGCTACTTTTATATTCAATTGTGGAGACATTAACTATTAGTAATTCTAGGGACTTAAGTAATTGTCAGTGGTATTTTTTTAAAAAAGGATTACTACAAGATACATGAAATATGAAGATTAATATAAACATAAATGAGACAATAATGTTAATACAGAGGGAAATTGTTAACATTTTCATTTAATAGAACATATTATCTAACGTTAATAGTATTACATTTAAGCAACTAATACAACAGATGTGTAGCCTAATCAGTGTTTTAAATTTCAGTGAAGTTTTCTAACAGTTGTATTTCATAAAACGGTGATTTCTTAACATGCTTGGATCAAAGCAGTTTATATATATATATATATAATTTGTATTAAAAAATCTGATAAACTATATACCACTGTGTGGCTTAATCATCTTAACACGGATCAGTGGTTTCGAGATTTAAAAAAAGAAAGCAAACTCCCAATCCAATTTTATAAATGTGGTGCTGGATACCACAGAACCAAGGGAAAAGTGAACTGGAAAAAGAAATATCTGTGGCTTTTATAAACCTCTTTACAACTAGGGGAGCCTTTTTTTTTTTTTTTTATCATGGGAAATAAACTTAACTCAATAAGAACAGAGAAAAGAGAAGATGCAAACCTAATAGCGAGAGGACTGAGGAGTCTTGCGAAGATTACAGTGGAGTGAGAACAGCCTGCAAATAAATTCTGAATTGCTTCTGTCAGTCATATTCTGTGTCATAGTAACAGAAAGCAGGGTAGAGTAGCTTTTTTCTCTGTATGTGTACTATACTCAAGTGAAAAAGGTAACGAAAAATGTACCTCACCTTTCCTATTGTCCGTGAAGCCAACCTTATCTGATTTCACTTTTTAAAGGCATCATGTGTTTGTAGGAATTATTTTTAAACACTTATTTGTGTTCATTACTAATTATAAGGTAGGTAAATGATGAAATCACCTGGGTTATGTAATTGTGCTTAGAAGTATTACATATTTTTGTTTTTATGTGCGTAATGGACTTTAAAATTGGGAGTTTATTAAAAAATTTGTTGAATACTGCAGTTTTTATTACCAGGAAAGGTAAAGGTGATTTTTAGAGATGCTAAATTAATTTATGACCAGAATTTGTGTTGTGTCAATTCTGTCCCTGAAATTTCCTATTTTCATTTTTTGTGGTTTCTTTTATTATATGTAAAAGTAATAAAAGCTCTTTTTTTCCATTAAGCTGTTTTACAGTCTGAATGATAGACTTCATTATTCACTCCTGGTGAATACAAATGTGCTGCTGTATTTTCCAGTTGATTCCTGTAGTCATCAGGTTGCTTTCCTGTGTCTGTTCTGAAACTGTTAAGGCCCTGACTGTTGCTGCCCTCAGTGACTAGCTTCATGTTTCCTCTCCTAAAACTGCGCAGTGAACCATGGTTGAGATGATGGGCATAGAGGGCTCTGAATGTTTGTACATTTGCCTATTTCTTGAAACTGCTGTGTGATTTTATTTATATTTTTATGTATGTATGTATTTATTTATTTTAAGTTTATTTATTTTGAGAGAGAGAGAAAGTACGAGTGGGTAGGGGCAGAGACAGAGGGGGAGAGAGATGCTCAAGCAGGCTCTGCACTGTCAGCACAGAGCCTGATGTGGGGCTTGAACCCATGAACCGCGAGATTGTGACCTGAGCCAAAGTTGGATGCTTAACCAACTGAGCCACCCAGGCACTCCTATTTATGCTTATTTTTAAATTAAATTGGATTTAATTAATTAGATTAAATGAACTCGAACTCATGATCCCAAGATCAAGAGTCGCATGTCTACTGATTCAGACAGCCAGGTGCCCGCAGGATAATAAACAGCAAAGGACTCACAGATTTTCTTTGTTACAGTCCTTTAATATTTGACTCAGTTTAAGTGATATGGTATTGTGGGGCTTCTGTTGTTCAAATACTTGTCAAATACTTAGAGACCTTGACCCTTTAAGATTTTTGTTTCTGATAATAAAAAATACTTTGAGATCTTCACTTTAAAGCCTCAAAGTACAGGGGCGTCTAGGTGGCTCAGTCAGTTAAGTGTCCAGCTCAGGTCTGATCTCATTGTCGTGAGATCCACCGTGGGACTCGCGCCTGGCATGGAGCCTGCCTTACATTTTCTTTCTCCCTCTCTGCCCCTTCCCCGCTCATCCATGCTCATGGGCACACACATATTCTCTCTCTCTCTCAAGAAAAAATTCTCAAAGTACAGTAACTACTTCCCCTCCACCCCAGGTAGGAATAAGTATTGCAGTTAATTGTTTGCACACGTATAAAAAATTATTTGCAGTCACTAAAATGTAACAAAATACACTTACCACTAAAATAATGATTAATCAGTCTATGATGATTCAGTTCCTTAGAATTATCTTCTTGAAGATGGATTATTACTCTATTGGTTACTGTGAAAGTGTCCATTAGTGGGAAATACCAGGTGATAAAATCTGGAAAAAGAGTTCAATAAACAGCCACTTTCTATTTATACAGCTGTTGACATTCTGGGGTAAACTTTGTGCAACTGTTTTGGAAACGGTGCTGTGTAATGTACTACTGAGAAATCCCTAGTATGCACTTTTGTGACATTTCCTCCCCTAGTTGTCTTGTTCATTTTAGTGAGCTAAATTTGGCGTATCAGAGCTTTGCTGCTTGACTAATTCCTTTAAGTTCACTGCTACCCTCTGAGCTGCTTATATTCTATTTGAGGAGAAAATAATGTAGTAGGAGCGGGTGTTTTTGCTCAGTCTTTCAGCAGTGTACGTGCACGTTTTCATAACTTTTGTGAAACTTTTGAAACAGGCCCATGGAAGCCGCAGGAGCAGATGTGGTGCAGAGAGCAAACGTGGTCTGGAAATGTTTGGTTAGTTCTGCTGCTGAATTGGAGCTGGCGGCTTATACCCTGTGTTATGATAAAATAACATGTACCAAGGGATTGAGCCAGTGACATCCTTCTCTAAACTACCTTCTTCAAACAACAAACACTCACTTTTTAAAAGTGAAGTAGATTATCTAATTGGGCTGAACACGATTGAATGAGATGTAAATCATAAAATAATGAAATAGTTATGATGGATATATAGTATTTATTGAAATAAAGATCTCTTGGCAGTATATTGCAGTAGGAGAGGTCACAAAAATCAGCTAATACATGATAAAATACGTGCTCATGTTGTGTTAGATAAAGAACTCTTGTTCGTAGTGTTAAGGAACAAACATAGGATAGTGTAGTACTTGTATTATAGGCAAACCTGTGTATGCTTAAATTGACCTGTGGTATGTATGAATTTGTGTTGATTTTTGTATTTTAACCTGAATCCCGTTACCACTTTTGCCCTTGCTTTGTAGAGTATGTTAGGACTGGATACTAATGAGACAGTTCATGATTGTACTGGTTCTCTTAGTATTGGAAAAAAAAATTTTTTTGTGAACAGCACGTTGATGTTCCTCTAGCACCCTCTGCTGGATATAAGACTTAATTCACCAGACTAGGAGATGGAAAAAAAAAAAAATTATTAGGCGGGCCTTAATTTAATTATGTCTATCAACAAAGTCCACTTTTGGAAGTTTGTTTAAAGATTTGAAGATTTTTTTTCTGTCCTTACTGATTAATTGATAGTTTTAGTAATAACAGTTGATAGAGTTGTTTTCTTCTGGACATCCATTCAAAGCAGGAAGGTATGAAAATAAAGATGTGATCTCTGGCATATTATTTCAACCCATTTAGTTTTGGCCTGGGCAGGAATAACAGAGCCTCTCCTTGACTTTTGGAGTGTAAATCAGATGACTAATTAATTAATATGACATAACATATACATAAGAAATGAAAAGAAGACGTGAATTGTTGATTCTTTTATCATAGAATTCACTGAATATTCTGTATTTTATAAAATATAAGACTATTATTTTGACAAGAGAAGCTTATGCATATGATTTTTGGAATCTGAAAAAAAAATTGTTAGATTGGTTTCTTCCCTCTGTCTTTATTAACTTTTTTTTTTGTTCTAATTTTTTGTTTTCAGTGCCTATGGGCTATTTTCTTGTGACTGGTTAAGCTTCTTCTGACTTACAGAATCTAAGCTGAGCATTTTGTAGAGTTTACAATAAAAAATTTTTTTAGGGGCACCTGGGTGGCTCAATTGGTTAAGTGACCAACATCTACTCAGGTCATGATCACACGGTTTCTGAGTTCAAGCCCCACATCAGGCTCTGGGCAGACAGCTCAGAGCCTAGAGCCTGCTTTGGATTCTGTGTCTCCCTGTCTCTGCCCTTCCCCCCATTTGCTCTCTCTTTCTCTCTCTCTCTCCTAAAAGTAAATAAAACATTAAGAAAATTAAAGAAAAAAGATTTAAACTAGTATTGGGCCTATCTAGAGTAATGCTCATTTTAATCTGGCTAAATATAAGAGTTTTTCTGCTATAGTAGATACCATGCTTTATACCTAAAACCAATGGGGATCCCTGGTCTAAGGATCAAAGTCAGCATTTAGAGGGAATTTTTTTCAGAAATTATGAAGTTGCCTTAGGGGGCTGTCACTTCTTTGACATTGTCTTTGGTTCTCATACTCAGGATTCTTTTTATTTTTTGTTAAGATATATTTCACATATTGTAACATTCATCCTTTTAAAGTATATTTTTAGTATATTCACAAAGTTGTGCAACCATTACCACTCTCTAATTCCAGAACATTCTCACTACTTCATGTCCATTAGCAATCACTGCTCCTTCCTCCCTCCCTCCCTAGCTACTGGCAATCACTAACACACTTTCTATCCCTATGGATTTGCCTATCCTGGAAATTTCATATAAATGAAGTCATACTATACATAGTCTCTTTGTGTCTGGTTTCTTTCATTTAACATATATTTTCAAGGTTCATATGTGTTATAGCAGGTATTGGTACTGAATGTTTTTTGGCTGAATCATATTCTATTATAGGGATACACCATATTTTGTTCATCATTCATCAGTTGATGGACATTTGAACTGTTTCTACTTTTTGGTGGTTATGAAAAATGCTGATGTGAACATTTGTGTACAAGTTTTTGTTTGCACATGTTTTTATTTTTCTGGGGGTATATACCCAGGAATGGAAATGCTGGATATGGTGACTCTGTGTGACTTTTTAAGAAACTCAGAAACCGTTTTCCATAGTGGTGGCACCAGTTCATATTCCCACCAGTAATTTATGAGGTGTCTCTAATTTCTCTACATCCTCACCAATGCTTGTGATTTTCCACTTTTAAAATTATAACTAGCCTCACATGCATGAAGATATATCTCTTTGTGGTTTGGATGTGTATTTCCCTGATGACTAATAGTGTTGGCCATCATTTGATATACTTGTCATTTTCATATCTTTTTTGGAGAAATGTCTATTCAAGCCCTTTACTAATTTTTTAAATTGTGTTGTTTGTCTTTTTATTGTAACAGCTCTTTGTATATTCTGCAAACTAGACTCTTATCAGATACATGATTTATAAATATCTTCTGTCCTCTAGGTTGCCTTTCACTTTTTTATAATGTCCTTTGATGCTCAAAATTTAAAATTTTTATGAAGTCCAATTTTTTTTTTCTTTTGTTACTCATGCTTTTGGTGTTGTATTTCAGAATCTGTTGCCAAATCTGAGGTCATAAATTCTATGTTTTCTTCTAAGAGTTTTATGGTTTTAGCTCTTATATTTACGCCATTGATCCATTTGAATTCATTTTTATATATTATATGACTTAGGGGTCCACATTTATTCTTTTGAGTGTGTATATCCCATTGCCTCAGCACTGCTTAATAAAAAAATGATTCTTTCTCATAGAATGGTCTAGGCTCCCTTGTCAAAAATCAATTGACCATTGATGCAGGGATGTATTTATGGACTCTCAGTTCTTTTCTGTAGATCTATAGGTCTGTTCTTATGCCAGTTCCACATTGTTTCAATCACTGTAGCTTTGTAGTAGTTTTGACATCAGGAAATGTGAGTTTTCCAACTTTGCTCTAACTTTTCAAGATCATGTTAACTTTTTGGAAAGTGCTTTAGTAAAATTGGCTTTAATTCTGTGTCTGTCACCTTATGATGGTGAAATTGCTTTTTCATATAATAGCTAATAACTTTCCATGGGACTAATGTTTGGTGTGAAACATGTTTTGAGACAGGTGGTAATGAGTATGAATGGAATATTTTATTTGATATATCTTAATATTTTGACAATATAGGTAGGAATTGACTGGTTCAAAGTCTCACCTTCCCACTGACCTTTTTTGCTTAGGAATGAATGGCTTAGTTTATTTTAATGATCTTTTCTGGTCAGAATACAATTTTGTTGGTAAATAATGATACCAGTACCATACTTCCCCACCATACTTCCTTTGCTTTTGTTGCTGTTTTAAAATGTTTTTCAGTATGGAAAATTTCAATCATCTGTGAAAGTCAGCAGAATACTAAAATGAACTTCATGTGCCTATTACTCAGCTTCAAGAATGATCAACTGATGGCCAACATTATTTCATGATTATCAGCTTCCCTTCCTCACCCCCGGTTTATTATTATTTTTAAAGTTTATTTATTTATTTTGAGAAAGAGAGAGAGAGAGAGAGAGCGAGAATCCCAAGCAGGCTCCACACTGACAGTGTGGAGCCCAACATGGGGCTCGAATTCACAAACCGTGAGATCATGACCTGAACCAAAACCAGGAGTCGGTCACTTAACCGATTGAGCAACCCAGGCACCCCACCCCCAGTTTATTATTTTAAAGCAAATCCAGACGTCATATAATTTCATCCATGAACATGTTAGTATGTATTTCAAAGAGATAGGAGTTAAAAAATACTAATTATTAAAAAAAAATTTTTAAGTAAACTCTATGCCCAATGTGAGGCTTGAACTCATGACCCTGAGATCAAGAGTTGCATGCTCTACTGACTGAGCCAGCCAGGTGCCACAATACCAATTATTATTACACCTAAAAAAGTAATAATAACTCTTTAGTTTTTTTTAAGTTTATTTTTATTTATTTTGAGAGAGAGAGAGCACATATGTGCACAAGTGAGGGAAGGGTAGAGAGGAAAAGAGAGGGAATCCCAAGCAGGCTCTGCACTGTGAGAGCTGAGGCTAACGTGGGGCCTGATCCCAGGGCCTGTGAGATCATGACTGGAGTGGAAATCAAGAGTTGGATGTTTAACTGACTGAGCCATCCAGGCACTCCTCTTTAGTTTTATATTTCCTCATTTCCTGTTTTTTTGAATCTTGAGTCTTGAGTTGTCAGACTAAATTATAAATATTTACCAGTTTCATCTTTCAGTGGAATGCCCGTTATTTCAAAATACTGTAGCAGTATAGGATATAAATGTCAGATTTTACCTTTAAAGATACTGTATTCTACTAACTTAAAAAAATCATTTTATTGTTTTGGATTTAAATTCAATTTAGACCCAAAAGATCACATTTGGACTTACTGCTTTTTCTGCCCTCTGGAAAAAAGTCTTTTCTAGTAACTCACTAAGAAATATTATTGATAGGATGGCAAAATCTAACTAAAGCACATAAGTCGGTATAAAAAAATATTTTGTGAGTTTCATATTTGTGAAACGGAGTGATTGACTGTCGAAGCAGAATTGCTTCTTGACTATGAAGGCTATTAGTAGCAAAAGGACTACAAAGTCCTCTAGAGAAGAAGGGATATTTGTGTTTTTGCTCTACTCTAAAACAAGACATCATAGGAACATGCTTTGCTCAAAAAAAACTAGTCATTTCTTACATATTCACAGACTGCTTGATCATTTGTGAATTATCCAGTTTTTATTTATGCTCCTCCCTGTGTGATTCATTACATTACTGTCTCTGCAAAAAAAAAAAAAAAAAAAAAAAAAAGGAAATAAGGAAAGGGTAGGAGGAAAGAGGAAAAATCAAATTAATCAAGTTGGGCCTTTAAAAAACTTCAGCTTTGGGGCGCCTGGGTGGCTCAGTCGGTTGAGCGTCCGACTTCGGGTCAGGTCACGATCTCACAGCTCGTGAGTTCACTCCCCGCGTCGGACTCTGTGCTGACACTCGGAGCCTGGAGCCTGCTTCGGATTCTGTGTGTCCCTCTCTCTCTGCCCCTAATCTACTCGTATTCTGTCTCTGTCTCTCTCAAAAATAAATAAACATTAAAAAAATTTTTTTAAAAAACTTCAGCTTAGGCTAAATGATAAAGTAAATATAATTAATAGAAACTTCTTTCTTGTCCAAATTTTATTTGAAAAGGAGATCAAATTAGTAATGCCTTACTCCATCACTATTGAACCATCTTTATTTGACAGACAAGACTCTAGGCATGGCTTTTCTTTGCTACTGTTACCCTGAAACATCTATAGCCGTCCTTGCCCCCAACAGGCTTTTGGTCATGACCAGTGACCGCTTTGGGACTAGGAATCCAGTGCTTCCCAGGGTTGCATTTTCTGAGCAAAAATGGCATTCAAAAATAGAGCTCTTGACTTCTGATTCTGGCCAGAAGTTGACCCCTATCTGAAAATTAATAAATTGGACTTCATTATAATGAAAACTTTTTAAAAGTTTATTTATTTGGGGAGGGGGATGAGTGGGGGAGGGGCAGAGAGAGAGGGAGACACAGAATCTCAAGTAGGCTCTGTGCTGTCAGTGCAGAGCCCAACGCGGGGCTCCAACTCACGAACTGCAAGATCGTGACCTGAGCTAAAACCGAGAGTCGGTTGCTTAACTAACTGTGTCACCCAGGTGCCCTGAAAACTTTTGCTTTGTGAAAGACACTGTTAACAAAAGAGACAAACTATAGACTTGGAGTAAATGTTTGCAAATCACATATCCAGTCAATGACTTGTATCCAGATTGTATAATGAACTCTCAAAACTCAATCAATAATAAGAAAACAACCTAATTAAAAAATGGGGAAAAGATCCGAGTAGATATTTCACCAAAGAAGGTATACAGATGGTAAATAAATATGTGAGAAGATGCTCAATGTCATCTGTCATTAGGGAAATGCAAATTGAAACTGAAATGGAATACCATTACATGCCTATTGGAATGTCTTAAATCACCCTCCTCCCAAAAACGAAAAAACAGAAATTGACCATGCCAAGTGTTGTTGAGGGTGTATAAAATTATAAACAATTCAGAAAAGTTTGGGAGTTTCATAAGACATTAAACATACACCTACCACATGACCCTGTCATTCTTCCCTTCACTGTTTACCCCCAAGAAGTCAAAGTACATGCTCTTACAAAGACGTGTGCACAAAAGCTCATAGTTTCATTTGTAATCGCCTATACTGGAAACAACTCAAATGTACGTAAACTGGTGAACAGATAAGTCAGTTGTGGTGTATCAACACAGTGGGACACTTTAACAATAAAAAGGAATAGACGGTTGATAAATGCAACCACATGGTGAATCTCAAAATAGTTATGCTGGGAGAAAGAAGCCAGACGATACAGAATATATGCTGTATGACTCAATCTCTATGAAATTCTGGGAAATACAAAGTGATTAATAGTGACAAAACCAGATCAGTTGTTACTTGGAGATGGGGGTGGGGTGTTAAGGGCTGGAAGAAATTACCAAGAGATAGAAGGAATCTTGTAGGCGTCATGGAAATATTTCTTATCTTGATTATGGCAGTGACTTCATGTGTGTGTATATACACTTATCAAATTACACACTTTTTAAAAAATGTTTATTTGTTTTTGAGAGAGACAGAGACAGAGCGTGAGCAGGGCAGGGACAGAGAGAGAGGGAGACACAGAATCTGAAACAGGCTCCAGGCTCTGAGCTGTCAGCAAAGAGCTTGATGCGGGGCTTGAACTCACGAGCCTTCGAGCTGTGAGATCATGACCTGAGCTGAAGCTGGCCGCTCAACCAACTGAGCCACCCAGGTGCTCCAAATTACACACTTTTAATGCATATCATTTATTACATATAAATTATACATCAATAAAAAAGAAAAAAAAAAAGCAAGGACTGGAGTATTCTTCCTGAGCATGATTTTCACACGTTTTTTTACCATGTCTTTTGCAATCTTGGAAAAGCAGTTAAAATGAGGCTACGGTAATCTAAAGTGTGATTTATATCCACTTAAAAAAAACGTTTTTAATTTTAATTCCAGTATGTTACCATACAGTGTTATATTAGTTTCAGGTGTACAATATTGTGATTCCACAGTTTTATACATTCCTCAATGCTCATCATGATGAGTGTGCTTTTAATCCCCTTCACCTATTTCACCCATCCCCCCCCCCTCCTCCCCACACCCCCCTCCCCTCTGGTCACCAACCATCTGTTTATCCTCTATAGTTAAGTCTGTTTTTTTATTTGTCTCTCTTTTGTTCTCCCCTGGATTCATTTGTTTTGTTTCTTAATTTTTTTTTTTTTTTAACGTTGATTTATTTTTGAGGGACAGAGTGTGAGCAGGGAGGGCCAGAGAGAGAGAGAGAAAGACACAGAATCTGAAGAGGCTGCAGGCTCCGAGCCGTCAGCACAGAACCGGACGTGGGGCTGGAACTCACGGACCGCGAGATCATGACCTGAGCCGAAGTCGGCCGCTTAACCGACTGAGCCACCCAGGCGCCCCAATTTGTTTCGTTTCTTAAATTCCACACGTGAGTGAAATCATATGGTGTTTGTCTTTCTCTGAGTGACTTGTTTTGCTCAGCATTGTAGCTGCGTCCATGTTGTTGCAAAGATCCATGTCCACTTTAAACACCAATGTCTGGGGCGCCTGGGTGGCTCAGTCGGTTAAGTGTCCGAGTTCGGCTAAGGTCATGATCTCGCGGTCCGTGAGTTCCAGCCCCGCATTGGGCTCTGTGCTGACAGCCCAGAGCCTGGAGCCTGTTTCAGATTCTGTGTCTCCCTCTCGCTGACCCTCCCCTGTTCATGTTCTGTCTCAAAAATAAATAAAACGTTAAAAAAATGTTTTTTTTTTTAAATAAATAAATAAACACCAATGTTTGTGAGCTTAACCTTTGAATTTGTTTTCAGGCAACTACTCTAAGAGTGAGGAAATTAGAAGAAAATATTGAAGCAGAAAGAGCAGCACATTTGGAGTCAAAATTTAATTCTGAAATTATTCAGGTAAAGCCTAAGCCGAAATTTTTTTGGTATGGATTTTATTAGGCAGGGAAAAGTGGGATTCTGTTCAGAGAGCTAAGGTGTGCGTTTAGGATGGGTAGCATATTGTTAAGGCACTCATTATCCTATTCGTATCAGGATATAGTTGAGGATGGTTTTTACTATATTAGAGGAAGGGTTGACACACTACAGCCCACAGGCTAAATCTCACCCTTTGCCTGTTCGAGGGAGGTTTTGTCTTGTCTGTGGGGCTTCTGTGCTGCAGTGGCAAGGGGGGGTGGTTGTGACAGAGACCTTATGGCCGGCAAAGTCCAAAATATTTACCCTCTGGCCTATTACAGAAAGATTTACTGATCAGAGTATTCTTTTTATCAACAACCATGGGTTGAATTTCTTTTTTGAAAACACCGAAAAAATAAGCACCTTCATTTATCGTGTGTATATCTTGTGCACATTACTTATCACTGTATTAAGAGCTGAAGGTGGGGCACCTGGGTGGCTCAGTCAGTTGAGAGTACAACTTTGGGTCAGGTCATGATCTCATGGTTCTGTGAATTTGAGCCTGGCGTCAGACTCCCTGCTGTCAGTGCAGAGCTTTGGATCCTCTTTCCCCCCCCCTCTTTGCCCCCCCCCCATTTGTCCCCCCCCCCAATAAATAAACATTAAAAAAAAAAAAGAGCCCAAGGGATAAAGGTGAAAGAACTCCTTTTGGAACTTACATTTCATTACCAGAAATACTGTATATTTGTATCTATACCTGTACATCTATACAGATACACAGATAAATGTGCGGATAGAAATATCAAATACTAAAATACTACGGGGCATAATAAAGATTAAATGTGAGAGGGGAATTAATTGAAGGCATCCTAAAGGAAGGTGTCCTTTAGGTTTTAGAATGAGAAGGAATTTCTAAGAGAAGTGAAGGCATTCCAGCTGGGGGTTGGCAAACTACTGTGCATGGACCAAGTCTGGCCCATAGCTTGTTGTATATAAATCAAGTCTCACATAAAGTTCCAGAAATCTAAATTCCTTAATTTAATGTTTCTAAAGTGGACTCCACACCCAGTGTGGGGCTTGAACTCATGACCCTGAGATCAAGAGTTGTATGCTCTACCGACTGAGCCAGGTGCCCCTAAGTTCCTTAATTTAATTTGGATTTTTTTTTTAAGACGTACACTTTCCCTTATATTAAATGTTAATTAATAAAACTTGCCAAGTTTTACCTTATTGTTTAAACATGTCTTAATATAGGCCGTAACTAAGCTCATAAGAAATTTATAATAAATTATTTTTTTACTTTTATCTTTAATGAAATGCCTCCTTTACCTGCAAAATTCTCAGGCCCATGTATTTGAGTGTTTGTATTTTAGGCAAACTTGTACAAGTTAAGCTTTTCTTTAAAAAAAAAAAAAAGATTAAATCACCCAAAAATAAGCAATAAGGCTAAAGTTTTAAGTTATGAAAGAAGTACAATTCAGAAATTAAGTTTTTCGTTGTAGTTATAATTTATACCTGGATGTATATATAGTTAATAGCTATAAAAATAATTATTACATGTATAGTTTTTACTCATGTACATTAATATTTCATATTTAACCTAGGGTTTTGACTGTGAAAAAAAGCCAAAGTTTATATTTGAACCATATACATCTATAAATACCGACAAGTATTTTCAGTGAGGTACATCTAGTAAAATTCAGTTTCAGATTAGTTTAAAAGCAAATGAGACAAATGAGACTACTAAATAGTTGTAATGAATCACCATTTTATCATAAACTGTAGTTAAGTTTGTTTAGATGCTATATCATAAAAATGAGAAAGTAGAGTCAGAGAGTTGACTCAATTAGTAATTTGAAAACTACTTCTCTTTCAGTTGGATTGATTTGTCCTTTGTGATTGAGTGTGCTTATTTTGTGAAAGGAGATAGCAATGCAGATAGAAGAAAATGTTGTCCAGATTTATTATTTTACTTGTAAACATTGGATTTAGACAAAATAGCAGAGAAAAATAAAGTTTAGGGGCGCCTGGGTGGCTCAGTCAGTTAAGTCTCCGACTCTGGCTCAGGTCACGATCTTGGGGTTCATGAGTTCCAGCCCCGTGTCGGGTTCCGTGCTGACAGCTCAGAGTCTGGAGCCTGCTTCATTCTGTGTCTTCCTTTCTCTTTGCCCCTCCCCTGCTCATGCTCTGTCTCTCTCAAAAATAAATAAACATAAAAAAAAAATTTGAAAAAAAAAAAAGAAAAAGAAAGTTTAAAAGACCGAATCTCAAAAATTACCAGGTTGTATCTCCATATCTATTCTATTTCCTTACGTTAGTGTAAGAATGTTTCAGTTATTCCAAAATATTTTTGGATAATTACAAATAATAATTCTGGTGATTATTTTTTGTATGGATTAATTTAAGAACATTTTTATGTTGTCCTAGGCTTCATTTCTTGGTGACTTCATCTTTTTTACTTCAGATTGTCTTTTGCCGTCCCCATGAGGCTTGTTCAGAGCTTTTCTCTGATTTCATGGCCCTTTGTGCCTGTTTCTGTGACAGGAGCCACTTACATATTCTCTTGTGGTCTCTCCTCTCCTAAAGACTAGGAGCTCTTCAAGAACTAAGACTGTCTAGGGGCGCCTGGGTGGCGCAGTCGGTTAGGCGTCCGACTTCAGCCAGGTCACGATCTCGCGGTCCGTGAGTTCGAGCCCCGCGTCAGGCTCTGGGCTGATGGCTCGGAGCCTGGAGCCTGCTTCCGATTCTGTGTCTCCCTCTCTCTCTGCCCCTCCCCTGTTCATGCTCTGTCTCTCTCTGTCCCAAAAATAAAATAAAAAAAAAAAAAGTTGAAAAAAAAAAAATAAAAAAAAAAAAAAATAAAAAAATAAAAAAAAAAAGAACTAAGACTGTCTATTTTCATGATTATCATATAATACCTTGAGCACTAGCTCATTGCCTGGCACATATTAAGTGCTTAATAATATTTATTCAAACATTTATTAAACAAATATTATGTATTCATATGTGATATTAAGTATATATTGATATTAGATAAATATTATCTCATTAGATCTTTGTAGCAACTCTGTAGATAGTCTGTTTATGAGGATGATGATGATGATTTACTGTTTACAGGTAAGGAACCTCAGGTTTTTGGAGGTTTAGTAATATGCCAGAGGTCACCTAAGTTAATTTGTAGAGCTAGAATTTAAACGTGAGCTTTAGGATTCTGAAGCCGATTTTCTATCTAGTATAAAGCGTTTTCTACCACCCCCCTTCTTTTGAACTTAGCGTTCTAATTTTTGTTTTTAACTTAATTTTCTGAAGAAGGTAAAACATAGTTCAGAAATCAAAACAATATTAAATGGATGAGAACTCTTGCTTTCACTCCTGTGTCTCCCTTCAATCTACCCTATTGCCTCTTACTTATTCTTATTTTTTCCACTTGTTTACCCAAAATATAGACTTTATCTGGACTTTGCTTTATTGATATATGTTAACCCTACATAGAGAACCACATAGAGAACTTCCTTTTCAAAAGCTCTTTTTTTTTTTTGAGAGAGAGAGAGAGAGGGTGCAAGTGAACGAGGGGCAGAGAGAGAAGTGGGGCTCACCCGAAGCAGGGCTCGAGCTCACCTGATGTGGGGCTCGAACTCATGAACTGGGAAATCATGACCTGAGCCGAAGCCAGATGCTTAACTGACTGAGCCACCCAGGTGCCCCTCAGAAGTTGTTTTGTAACTTTTTTTTTTTTTTACCGCTGCATATTCTTCTTTTATGGGAATATACTGCTTTGTTCCTCTGTTCTGCTGTCATTGTTTACATGGAATCCAGTTTTTAAAGTGTTTTATTATATAAAGTTTCAGGTATATGCAGAAGTAGAGAGAATTGAACAATGAGCTTCCTGTGTAGCCATCATTTCAAGATTTACCTCGGGCCAGTCATGTTTTTTATTTATTGCCCCTGTCTACTCCCATCCCTATATCACTTTGAGGCAAATCCTAGATATCCCACATTTACAAATATTTTAGTCAAATAGTATTATTCGGTAATAAAAGTTTTACTTGTCAACAGTAAGAAACCTCTAGGAGTAAAACTTTATTGAGATTCTAACGATGTTAATGTAACGGTGTTTCTCTTAAGAGGGGAAGAATTCTTTGCTTTTGTTTTCAAAAACCACTCATTTTATTATGTTTCATACAAAGTTTTGAACGTGGATTTGTAGGTCGAAATTAGGCACTTTGATAAGGCATTTCCATAGCACAGTTAACTCTTCTTCCACTCTTCCTTCCATTAAACATGTTCAGAAAGGGAATACACTGTCTTTTGTTTATTTTCCTTTTTAAACCAAAGCAGAAAGGAAGAAGTTTAGGTAAATGATGATCTGCTACTGATAAATTACGCTGTTCAATTTGACTGACGCTAGCGTTTCCTTCCTCGCTTTAACTACTTCTCTGACATCTGGTAGTTACGGATTCGAGACCTTGAAGGAGCTTTGCAGGTCGAGAAGGCCAGCCAGGCAGAAGCTGTTGCTGACTTGGAAATGATCAAGAATGAATTCAAAGAAGTTGAAAGTGCATATGAGCGAGAAAAGCATAATGCACAAGAGAGCTTTGCAAAATTAAATTTGTAAGTCTTTTACTGTAAAATTCTTTAAGTTAATGTAAAGGGTTTATGAAACCTACATAAGTATGAATGTGTAGTATTTTAGATGTAGTTCTCATTGATGTCAGTGGTAGTTTGCGGATAAAAGATTTCATAAAACAGATCTATACTTCTCTACTTTTTTGGATTTTGAAGTATCATGGCTATTCCAAGTGGTCTCAGAAATGCAATTTTTACCCTATAAAGTAAATATGTTAATGTATTTTGTATTTACTGATGTAATACAGTATCTTTAAAGACCTTGATTTCTAGGCCACCTGCAAAGGGCTACGTGGAGATGGATAATGTTTGAGATTTTCTCAAACTACGGGCATAATAGCAGTAGGACTAATACCACTCTTTGTGGCTCGCATGCATTGTGGCTCACTTGGCGTCTAGCATTGCATGGTTTCATTTAATTTATATAACACCCCATGAGGTAGCTTCTCTTTTTATCCCTGTTTTACAGATGTGGAAATTGAGGCTTAATGAGGATGGGGACACACAACTAGTACGTGGCAGAGTCAGGATCTTTTTGATTCCTACTGATTTTAACCTTTATCAGTTCAAAAGCCTTTCATCTGGAATGTTCTGTAGGATGCTTTAAAAGCTCATAATTCTTTAATATGTTTCCAAAAAAAAGTTGATAGTAGATTTTTTAAAATATAATTTATTGACAGATTGGTTTCCCTACAACACCCAGTGCGCATCCCAACAAGTGCCCTCCTCAATGCCCATCACCACTTTCCCCTTGATAGTAGATGTTTTAAAGCATTTCTCCCCATAGGGTGAAATACATCCCACCATTGGTACATGACCTGATAATAGGTTGGTATATTAAAGTTGTGTATTTATTTTTAATGTTAGTTTGTATATGACAAATAGATCATGATTTTCCACTTACAGCAATGACATGAAGATTCCTCTTAAAATACTTCATTTGACATAAAAAATGAGTTAGAGAAAAGCATTATTAAATAGTAGTAATTATTACAGGTATAGCAAAATCATAAAGATGGCACTTGAAAGACTGACTTAAAAAACTGATGTTGAAAAAATTTAAAATTCTTTACCTGAGATTACTGTTATTGGTAATGCTTATAATATTTTAAACCAGTAATTCTGAACTGAAAGTTTTTGCTTCCTCTGGGATGACTTAGATGACCTTCTGTGAATGTTACTCTAAAGACTTATCCTCCTGTATTTCCTTTGAACCATTGCTTGAATCTGCACATTTATATATAAATACGTTTGAAGGGCCTTTATATAGAATATAGTGCAGATTTTTTAACTGTTGCTTTGAGATAATAATTAGAATCTGCAAGTGAAAGAAGCCAGACTGTACTCCCAACAAGTAAAGCTTTCACCAGTGAAATAATAGGCTACTTTGGGGAACTAGTGAGTTCTCTGTCTTGGGAGGTTCAAAACAGAAGGTAGAAGATTCTTTGTCATGGGTATTGAAGAAGAGAATCCTGCAAAAGTTGGACTAGTGGAATTTTAAAAGACCTGCTAACAATGAAGCTCCAATATTTTGTTATAAAGTAAACTCGGGGCGCCTGGGTGGCTCAGTCAGTTGAGCATCTGACTTCAGCTCAGGTCATGATCTCACGGCCTGTGAGTTCGAGCCCCATGTCGGGCTCTGTGCTGACAGCTCAGAGCCTGGAACTTGCTTCGGATTCTGTGTCTATCTCTCTCTCTACCCCTCCCCATGCTCATGCTCTGTCTTTCTCTCTGTCAAAAATAAATAAACATTAAAAAAAAGTTTTAAAGTAAACTCTGCCGACAATGTGGAGCTCACACTCAGGACCCTAAATCAAGAGTTGCATGGTCCACCAACTAACTGAGCCAGCCAGGTGCCCCCAAGCTCCAGGATGTTAATCTATGTGCTTTTCTAATCATACCCCAAGCCAATTTTTTTCTTTAGGTTTGTTCTGCTATTATTTGTGTTTTGGTGCTTGAAAAATTTTACTCAAATTTTGTATTCCAACAAGCATCAACTAACAATTCTAAATATTAGTTACATATTCCAACTAAGCACCAGCTAACAATCCAAAATACTTTAACACAGTGTCCCTTATCCGTTCTTCGTCTCTATATAACTGTGCTATAATAATAAACAGTGAATATTAAATAGTAATTAAACCCCACTACTCATTTCTGTGACTCCGTTCCTGTGACTTCTCTTCTCCATCGCATCTTCCTTTTCTTTGTATGTAACGTGACAGCCTCTTCTGTTCCAATGATCTGTGGTACTACAGGGAATGATATGGCATGAGGAATGATTGGTTAAGCTATTTCATTTTCCATTTGTACTTCTGACTTGTCTTCAGAATCTTTTTTTTTTTTTTTAATTTTAATGTTTATTTATTTCTTAGAGAGAGAGAGAAAGAGTGCAAGCAGGGGAGGGGCAGAGAGAGAGGGAGACACAGAATCCAAGGCAGGCTCCAGGCTCCAAACTGTCAGCATGGAGCCCTACGCGGGGCTCGAACTCACCAACCGTGAGAACATGACCTGAGCCGAAGTCGGTCACTAAACCGACTGAGCCATCTAGGTGCCCCCAGAATCTAATTTAAAAAATACTTTAAAATGTTTTAAAGTCATGAACTCTCACATATTGATTTTTCAAAGTAGCTCTAAGTTTGGGATCAAGTATTTCAAAAGGAAACTTGGTAGATTTTAGGTCTTTAAGGTAAATAATACCTTAAAAATTTTTTTTAATGTTTATTTATTTTTGAGAGAGAGAGAGAGACAGAATGTGAGCAGGGGAGGGGCAGAGAGAGAGAGGGAGGCACAGAATCTGAAGCAGGCTCCAGGCTCCGAGCTGTCAGCACGGAGCCCGACTTGGGGGCTCGAACCCACGAACCGTGAGATCATGACCTGAGCCAAAGTTGGACGCTTAACTGACTGAGCCACTTAGGCACCCTGGTAAATGATACCTTTAGTTTACAACTTTGAGAGCAGGGAGTTTGGGGTAGGACATTGTTTTACCTGTTGGATAGAACTGATACAACAACTGGTGATAAAGATTTTGTAGAGAAAATGCTGCCTGAACTTTGCCTAAGGTTCTTAAGCTTCTTTTTTTTCCCGGGTAGGTCTAGGTCAGGAGAAAAATCTTGTGTGTGTATTTTGGATTTATGATTTTGGTCAACCATTTCATAACTGTGGACATTCCTGCATGAAATTATCTTAGGTGGGATATATATGTGTTTATATATATTTTACATACATATTGTAAAGATCTCAATGAAGAATTTGATACCAATAACAGGCTACTTTAAAAAAATATATATTATATATAGAATTTTAGATAGAATAGATCCCTCTTCTGTATTTCTATAATCAAATTTTCTTAGTTATAAATTTTTTTTTTTTGCATCTATAAGTTGTAGTATGAAACTAAAGCTTTTAAATAATCTTTTCATTTTAGAGTTTTTTTTAATGCCAGGTCTTTATTAGCTGTGGTAACTGATTGCCTGGAATTGGTAGGGGGAAGGAGATCATGGTAACTTTACATCTAGTTTGAAATTAAATAAAAAATTTTTAATGTTTATATATTTTTGGGAGAGAGAGTGAGATGGAGGGTCTGAAGTGGGCCCCCCGACACGGGGCTGAAACTCATGAACTCTGAGATCATGACTTGAGCTGAAGCTGGATGCTTAACTGACTGAGCCACCCAGGCGCCCCTAAAGTTAAATTAAAATTAAAACAACACTGTTCAGGAAGAAATGGACAGGTTCCTAGAAATATATAAACTACCAAAACTGAAACAGGAAGAAATAGAAAATTTGAACAAACCTGTAACCAGTAAAGAAATTGAATTAGTAATCAAAAATCTCCCAAAAAACAAGAGGCCAGGGCTGGATGGCTTTCCAGGAGAAGTCTACCAAACATTTAAAAAAGAATTAACACCTATTCTTTTGAAGTTGTTCCAAAAAATAGAAATGGAAGGAAAACTTACAAACTCATTCTACGAGGCCAGCATTACCTTGATTCCAAAACCAGACAAATACCCCACTAAAAAGGGGAACTATAGACCAATTTCCCTGATGAACATAGATGCAAAAATTCTCAACAAGATACTAGCCAACCGGATTCAACAATATATTAAAAGAATTATTCACTAAAATCAAATAGGATTTATACCTGGGATACAGGGCTGGTTCAATATCCACACATCAGTCAATGTGATGCATCACATTAATAAAAGAAAGGACAAGAAGCACTTGACCGTCTCAATAGATGCAGAGAAAGCCTTTGACAAAATACAGCATCCTTTCTTGATAAAAACCCTCAAGAAAGTAGGTATAGAAGGATCATACCTTGAGATCATAAAAGCCATATATGAAAGACCCTCTGCTAATATCATCCTCAATGGGAAAAAACTGAGCTTTCCCCCTTAGGTCAGGAACACGACAGGGATGTCCACTCTTGCCACTGTTATTCAACATAGCACTGCAAGTCCTAGCCTCAGCAATCAGACAACAAAAAGAAATTAAAGGCATCCCAATTGGCCAAGAGGAGGTCAGACTTTCACTCTTTGCAGATGAGATGATACTCTATATGGAAAACCCAAAAGATTCCACCAAAAAAATGCTAGAACTGATCCATGAATTCAGCAAAGTTGCAGGACATGAAATCAATGCACAAAAACTGGTTGCATTTCTATACACTACTAATGAAGCAGCAGAAAGAGAAATCAAGGAATCGATCCCATTTACAATTGCACCAAAAATCATAAAATACCTAGGAATAAAGCTAACCAAAGAGGTGAAAAATCTATACACTGAAAACTATAAAAAGCTTATTAAAGAAATTGAAGACAACACAAAAAAATGGAAAAATATCCCATGCTCATGGACGGGAAGAACAAATCTTGTCAAAATGTTGATACTACCCAAAGCAATCTACATATTCAATGCAATCCCTATCAAAATAACACACATATTCTTCATAGAGCTAGAATAAACAATCATAAAATTTGTATGGAACTAGAAAGACCCCAAAGAACCAAAGCAATCCTGAAAAAGAAATCCATAGCTGGAGGCATCACAATTCTGGACTTCAAGATGTATTACAAAGCTGTCATCATCAAGACAGTATGGTACTGGAACAAAAACAGACACATAGATCAATGGAACAGAATAAGAGAACCCAGAAATGGACCCACAAACATATGGCCAACTAATCTTTGACGAAGCAGGAAAGAGTATCCGATGGAAAAAAGACAGTGTCTTCAGCAAATGGTGCTGGGAAAACTGGACAGCGACATGCAGAAGAATGAACCTGGACCACTTTCTTACACCATACACAAAAATACACTCAAAATGGATGAAAGACCTAAACGTAAGACAGGAAGCCATCAAAAACCTCGAGGAGAAAGCAGGCAAAAACCTCTTTGACCTCAGCCACAGAAACTTCTTACTCAACATGTCCCTGGAGGCAAGGGAAACAAAAACAAAAATGAACTATTGGGATCTCATGAAGATAAAAAGCTTCTGCACAGCGAAGGAAACAACCAGCAAAACTAAAAGGCAATTGACAGAATGGGAGAAGATATTTGTAAATGACATACCAGATAAAGGGTTAGTATCCAAAATCTATAGAGAGCTTATCAAACTGAGCACCCCAAAAACAATCCAGTGAAGAAATGGGCAAAAGAAATGAATAGACATTTTTCCAAAGAAGACATCCAGATGGCTAACAGACACGTGAAAAAATGTTCCACATCACTCATCATCAGGGAAATACAAATCAAAACCACAATGAGATACCACCTCATACCAGTCAGAATGGCTAAAATTAACAACTCAGGCAATGACAGATGTTGGCAAGGATGGGGAGAAAGAGGAACCCTTTTGTACTGCTGGCCGTAATGCAAACTGCTGCAGCCACTCTGAAAAACAGTATGGAGGTTCCTCAAAAGTTAAAAATAGAACTACCCTATGACCCAGCAATTGCACTACTAGGTGTTTATCCAAAGGATACAGGAGTGCTGTTTCGAAAGGGCACATGCACCCCAATGTTTATAGCAGCACTATTGACAATAGCCAAAGTAAGGAAAGAGCCCAAATGTCCATTGACAGATGAATGGATAAAGAAGATGTGGTTATATACATACAGTGGAGTATTACTTGGAAGTCAAAAAGAGTGAAATCTTGCCTTTTGCAACAATGTGGATGGGACGAGAGTGTATTATGCTAAGCAAAATTAGTCAAAGACAAATATATGACTTCACTCATATGTGGAATTTAAGATATAAAACGGATGAACATAGGAAAGTGACACAAAAATATATAAAAACAGGGAGGGGGGCAAAACATAAGAGACTCTTAAATATAGAGAACAGGCTGAGAGTTGCTGGAGGGGTTTTGGGTGGAGGGATGGGCTAAATGGGCAAGGCGCATTAAGGAAGACACTTGCTGGGATGAGCATTGGATGTTATTTGTAGGGGATGAATCACTGAGTTCTACTCCTGAAATCATTATCGCACCATATGCTAACTAACTTGGATGAAAATTAAAAAAAAATTAATTAATTACCAAAAAACACTGTTCAAAGATATGATATTAGATGGACTGAATCTCAGTTTATCTATTTCATTACACTCAATATTTAGGAATTTCCTTATTTTTCTAAATATAACATCCAAAAGTATAAAAATAACAAAAGTATTAAAATTTATTAGCAGAATTATTACTTACATGGTGGATAAAAGACCAAAGATGGTTTTTTGTTAAAACAGTCTGTGGTGAAGTTCTTAGCTCAGCTCTTTTATTTTTATTTGTATTTTTTTTAGATTTTTAAAAAATGTTTATTTTGAGAGAGAATGTGTGAGCAGGGAATGGCAGAGAGAGAGGGAGAGAGAGAATCTCCTCCAGGCTCTGTGCTGTCAGCACAGAGGCCGAGATGGGGCTTGATGTCACAAACTGTGAGATTACAACCTGAGCCGAAATCAAGAGTCAGAAGCCTAACTGACTGCCACCCCAGCACCACTTAGCTGAGCTCTTTAAAAAAATAATAGCCTGGGAATCTAGTAGGAAAGAAAGCATCTTAACTATAGGTTTCCTTCCTCTCCCTTCTCTTTCTTGCCTAAATCCTTCACCTGCCAAGTCCTAGTCCTTCTTCGGAATTCAAAGAGATGGGGCTCCCTTCATTATACCCCTGCCCAACTCATTGCCCTTGGTGGGGCTTTTCAAGAAGCCCAGGAACCGATGATTTCTTGGGTTGTGCATTACATTGCTGACAGTGAGGAGTGTCCCCCATTTCAGTGGACCTAGTTTGAACATGAACTCAGCCCCAAATGACAGAGGCATTTAATTTTATATTTGCTGAGTAATAATAACTTTTACTGAAACTGTGATTTTGTCAAAATCTTGTATGTAGTCTGAAAAGTAAAATAGTACTTCAAGGTCAGCAGTTTCATACCCCTTGCTCTCTACTACCAGTTTCCACTCCTTTGAAGCAACTGTTTTTAATTCTTCAATAAAAATTTTTTTAATCTTTTAATTTATTTTTGAGAGAGAGAGAGAGAGAGAGAGAGAGAGAGAGAGAGAGAGACAGTGTGCAAGCAGTGGAGGGGCAGAGAGAGAAGGAGACACAGAATCCGAAGCAGGCTCCAGGCTCTGAGCTGTCAGCACAGAGCCCAACACGGGGCTCGAACTCACAAGCTGTGAGATCATGACCTGAGCCGAAGTCAGACGCTCAACCGACTGAGCCACCCAGGTGCCCCATACTGCTTTTAATTCTTATTGCTGTTTCTTCTGATATAACCTCATATTTCTGAATAACATGCATATCCTGCCATGTTTTCAATTTCCACCTTTACAGATGGTCTGTTGGCTCCCACTTACTTATCTCCATTGTACCCCTTCTCCCACACAGCACACTTATTCCTTCCCTCCTCTCGTCCTTACTGTGGGGTTATATTTTGGGGTATTTTTTTTTCTGTAACTTTTTTTTTGGTAACTCATCTTTATTTCTCTTCATAGGACAATTTATGATATTCTTTGTTGTTTATTGTCTTTCCTCTTACATGGATGGGAACTTTGTTTTGTTCATTGCTGTCTCCCAATGCCTAGAATAGTGCCTGGCACTTAAGAGCTGCTAAGTAAAGATTTGCTCAATTATCAAATGAAGGAATAGTTAGTAATTGCCTCATTTTAAATTGGATTAGTTTATATGCACCAATTACTGAATTACTCTTAAATTACTCTCTAACAGGACTGAAAATCTCTCATTATGTTCCTACACCTCAGCAATTCTATTGTTTTAAGTTTCTTGTAGGAGACATCCATTCTGGACTCTTCTCTCCACCTTCTCCATTCTGAACAAATTCTTTTTTAGGCTCCCTGGCACTGTCATCCCTTTCACCAGAATAGGTCCCATACTAGGTCACAAATCAAGCCTCAGCAAGTACAAAAAAGATTGAAATCATACCATTGCATATTTTCCAACCACAACTCTATGAAACTTGAAGCCAACCACAAGAAGAAATCTGGAAAGACCACAAATACATTCATCCTACTAAAGGATGAATGGATCAACCAGGAAATTAAAGAAGAAATAAGAAAATACATGGAAACAAATGAAAATGAAAACACAGTGGTCCAAAACCTTTGGGATGCAGCAAAAGTGGTCCTAAGACAGAAGTGTGTAGCAAGACAGGTCTGCCTCAAGAAGCCAGAAAAATCTCAAACAAACAACCTAACCTTACACCTAAACGGGCTGGAGAAAGAACAACAAATGAAGCCTACAGCCAGCAGATGAAGGCAAATAATGACGACAGGGCAGAAATAAATGATACAGAAATGAAAAAAAAAAAAAAAACAAAAACCCAGTAGAACAGATCAATGAAACCAGGAGCTGGTTCTTTCAAAAAATTAAGAAAATTGATAACCCCGAGCTAAACTTATCAAAAAGAAAAGATAAAGGACCCAAACAAATAGAATCACAAATGAGAAAAAAGAAATCAACAATCAATATGACAGAAATACAAACAATTACAAGAGAATATTATGAAAAATTATATGCCAACAAACTGGACAATTTTGAAGAAATGAATAAATGTCTAGAAACATATAAACTACCAAAACTGAAACAGGAAGAAATAGAAAAATTGAACAGACTGATGACCAGCAAAGTTTTGAATCGGTAATCAAAAATCTTCTAGCAAACAAAAGTCCAGGGCATGATGGCTCCACAGGGGAATTCTGTCAAACATTTATGTATTTATTTATTTATTTTAAAATTTTATTTATTTATTTGGAGAGATTGAGGGAGAGAGAGGGCAGAGGAGGGGCAGAGAGAGAGAGAGAGAATCCCAAGCAGGCTCCTCACTGTCAGTGTGGAGCCTGACATGGGGCTCGAACTCATGAACCGTGAGATCATGACCTGAGCCAAAGTCAGGAGCTGGTTGCTCAGTTGTCTGAGCCAAACTCAATTGCCTGTCTACCAGACTTTATTTATTTATTTAAGTTTATTTATTTTGAGAGAGGGAGCGAAACAGAGAGAGAGCGAACGTGCGTGCACAAGTCGGGGAGGGGCAGAGAGAGAGAGGGAGAGACAGAATCCCAAGGAGGCTGTGCACTAACAGCGCAGAGCCTGATGCGGGGCTCAAACTCACACTGCAAGATCATGACCTGAGCCGGGATCAAGAGTTGGACGCTTAACCGACTGCGCCACCCAGGCGCCCCTCTATCAAACATTCAAAGAAGACTTAATACCTATTCTTCTCAAACTATTCCAAAAAATAGAAATGGAAGGAAAACTTCCAAACTTATTCTATGAGGTCAGCATTACTCTGATTCCAAAACCAAAGACTCCACTAAAAAAGAGAACTACAGGCCAATATCAGCGATGAATATGGGCATAAAAATTCTCAACAAAATACTCGCAAATTGAATCCAACAGTACATTAAAAAAATCATTTGCCACGATCAAGTGGGATTTATACCTGGGCTGCAGGGGTGGTTCAATATTTTCAAATCAATTAACATGATACACCACATTAATGAAAGAGAGGATAAGAACCATAAGAACCTCTGAATAGATGCAGAAAAAGCATTTGACAAAGTATAACATCCATTCTTGATAAAAACCCTCAACAAAGTAGGTTTTAAAAAATTTTTTTTAATGTTTATTTATTTTTGAGGTGGGGGGTGCAGTGAGAGAGGGAGGCACAGAATCTGAAGCGGGCTCCAGGCTCTGAGCTGTCAGCATGACCTGAGCCGAAGTCAGATGCTTAACTGATTGAGCCACCCAGGTGCCCCAACCCTCAAAAAGTAGGTTTTGAGGGAATATACCTCAATGTAATAGAAGCCATATATAGCATACCCACCACTAATATCATTCTCAGTGGGGAAACAGCTGAGAGCTTTTCGTCCATGGTTAAGGACAAGATAGGGAGGGGGCACCTGGGTGGCTCAGTCAGCTAAGCGTCTGACTTTGGCTCAGGTCATGATCTCACGGTTCATGAGTTCAAGCCCCGTGTCTGGCTCTGTGCTGATAGCTCAGAGCCTGAAGCCTGCTTCAGATTCTTTGTCTCTCTCTCTCTCTTTCTGCCCCTCCCCCACCCATGCTCACTCTCTCTCTCTGTCTCTGGCTCTCTCTCAAAAATAAATAAAACACTAAAAAATAAAAAAAAATTATACAAAAAGAACAAGGTAGTGAGGTCCACTTTCACCAGTTATTTAACATAGTACTGGAAGTCCTAGCCTAAGCAATCAGACACCAAAAAAGAAATAAAAGTCATCCAAATTGGCAAGGAAAAAGTTAAACTTTCACTATTTTCAGATGACATGATACTCTATGTAGAAAACCCAAGGACTCTGCCAAAAAATTGCTAGAATTGATGCACAAATTCAGTAAAGTTGCAGGATATAATATCAACAACATACAGAAATCTGTTGCATTTCTATACTCCAATAATGAAACAGCAGAAAGAGAAATAAAGAAATTGATCCCATTTACAACCTCACCAAAAATCATAAGATACTTAGGATTAAACCTAACTGAAGAGGTAAAAGATCTGTACTCTGAAAACTGTAAAATACTGATGAAGGAAATTGAAGATGACACAAAAAAATGGAAAAACATTTCATGCTTGTGGATGGGAAGAACAAATATTGTTAAAATGTCTACACTACCCAAAACAATCGACACATTTAATGCAATCCCTATCAAAATACCACTAGCATTTTTCACAGAGCTAGAATAAACAATCCTAAAATTTGTATGTAACTATGAAAGACTCTGAATAGCCAAAGCAGTCTTGAAAAAGAAAAGCAAAGCTGGAAGCATCAATTTCAGACTGATATTACAAAGCTATAGCAATCAAGACAGTATGGTACCGGCACAAAAACAAACACATAGATCAACGGAACAGAATAGAAAATCCAGAAATGGAACCACAACTATATGGTCAACCAATCTTCGACAAAGCGGGAAAGAATATCCAATGAAAAAAAGACAGTCTCTTCAACAAATGGTGTTGGGTAAAGTGGACAGCAACTTGCAAAAGAATGAAACTGGACCACTTTCTTATACCATACACAAAAATAAATTCAAAATGGATGAAAGACCTAAATGTGAGACAGGAAATCATCAAAATCCTAGGGGAGAACACAGGCTTCTTTGACATCATCTGTAATAACTTCTTACTAGATAGGTCTTCTGAGGCAAGGGAAACAAAAGCAAAAATAAACTATTGGGACTTCACCAAGGTAAACATGTTGTACAAAGTGACGGAAACAATCAACAAAACCAAAAGACAACCTTTGTAATGGGAGAAGATATTTGTAAATGACTTCTCTGATAAAGAGTTAGTATCAAAATCCATAAAGAACATATCAAGCTCAACACCCAATAAACAAATAATCCCAAATGGGCAGAAGATATGAATGGATATTTTTCCAAAGAAAACATCGAAATGGCTAACTGACACATGAAAAGATGCTCAACATCACTCATTATCAGGGAAATACAAATCAAAACCATGATGAGATACCACCTCACACCTGGCAGAATGGCTAAAATTAGCAACATAAGAAACAATAGGTGTTGCCAAGGATGCAGAGAAAGGGGAACCCTCTTGCACTGTTGCTGGGAGTGCAAATTGATGCAGCCACTCTGGAAAACAGTATGGAGGATACTCAGAAAGTTAAAAGTAGAATTACCCTATGATCCAGCAATTGCACTACTAGGTATTTACTCTAAGTATACAAAAATCCTGATTCGAAGGGGTTCCAGCACCACAGTTTTTACAGCAGCACTATCAACAATAGCCAAATTATGGAAAGAGCCCAAATGTCCATTGACTGATGAATGGATAAAGAAGAGGTGCTGTATATGTGTGTGTATTTACACACACAAACACATACATAGTGGGGTATTACTCAGCCATCAAAAAGAATGAAATCTTGCCATTTGCAATGATGTGGATGGAGCTAGAGAGTATTATGCTAAGTGAAATAAGTCTGAGAAATACAAATACCGTATGATTTCACTCATATGTGGGATTTAAGAAACAAAACATGAACATAAAAAAAGAGAAGAGGGGAAAAAAAGACAGAGGCAAACCAAGAAACAGACTTGTAACTATAGAGAACAAACTGAAGGCTGCTAGAGGGAGGTGGGTGGAAGATGGGCTAAATGGGTGATGGGTATTAAGGAGGGCACTTGTGCTGAGCACCGGGTGTTGTGTTTGTAAGTGATGAATCACTATACCCTACACCTGAAACTAATATTGCACTGTATGTTAACTAACGAGAATTTAAATACAAACTTGAAAAAGAAAGAAAAGCAAAGAATTCTATGTGTTTCAATCGTGAATATGAATGTGTTTTGAGGATTCTTTCTTTTGGATTTTCTATGCCATCACACTAAGTTCCACTTGCAAGGACAATTCACGAATAAAGCATTTGTTCCATTTGCAGTGTTGTATTTTAATCTGAAAATTGTTTGATAGAACTGTTTTCTGTCTTGAGGCAGTTTCTGAGCTAACTGAACTGTGGTGTGTGGGTTTTGTTCATCAAAGATAATGGTGAGACCAAATCAACGCTAACCAAATTGATTTTGCTTATAACCTTGGGCATAGTAAAATACCTGCTAACAAAGGGGCAAGGTATTATTCCTTTAAAGTCTTTCATTTAAGAATATGCAATCCTTCCGACTTCAGCCAGGTCACGATCTCGCGGTCCGTGAGTTCGAGCCCCGCATCAGGCTCTGGGCTGATGGCTCGGAGCCTGGAGCCTGTTTCCGATTCTGTGTCTCCCTCTCTCTCTGCCCCTCCCCCGTTCATGCTCTGTCTCTCTCTGTCCCAAAAATAAATAAAAAACGTTGAAAAAAAAATTAAAAAAAAAGAATATGCAATCCTTTCTGTTCGGAAAAATGAGAGGTGGCCTTTAAAAGCCTTTGGCACAAACACATGATAGATAATACATCTGCCAGTCATGTTAAAGCTATGTAATAGGACTTGATAAAACCATATTTGAAAAATCTGCTCTGACACTTTAACTTTTCAGATTAGAAAGAGAGTATTTCTCCAAAAACAAGAAACTAAATGAAGAGATCGAGGAACAGAAGAAAGCAATTATAGACCTTTCAAAGAGACTCCAGTATAATGAAAAAAGTTACAGTGAATTACAGGAAGAACTTGTAATGGTAAGGATAAAAAAGAAAACCCTATGGCAATTACTTTATTGGGTCAAATCTGATGTTTAACAGGTTTTTCCCCCTCACTACATGCCATGAGATAATAGTATGAAAGTAATTTTAGTGACATTGATATAAAATTTTGAAACCAGAGATGCTGATTACAACAAAGATATATTTAAGAATCATCTCTTCTTTAGAAAAATTGGGAAAACTAGTCAAATTAGTGAAAACTGAATTGTAGAATATTTTAGAATTTATTCAGGGGTTTACCTTTTTCTTGCTTTTTTTTTTTTTTTCGGTGCATAGAACAATGATACCAAGATGAGAGGGGGTCAGGGTTTATAATCAATAAATCTAATGATTTCAAAGAATCCCTTTTGTAGTCATTTTGTACCTGATCATTTTGTTTCCATTCCCCAATAATCAAGCTTTCACACCATCACCACATTTGTCTTCCTAAGATATTGATCTGATCTTGTCACCCTCACTTTATTAAAAAACCATCAATGTCTGCTTGTTGTTTTCAGAATGAAGTTCAGCTTCTTGTCATACAATCTAAGGCCCTGGCTTTGTGACTCCGTGTTAACTCTTTCGGCTTCTTCTCTTTCCATTAGCCCTCTTACCTTGCTTCAGCCACATTAGCGTGCTCTTGGCTTCCTAAACACATTGTATATTTTTGTATCTTCCTGCTTTTTAAGGCTGTCCATTTTTTGGACCCACATTGACTGAACTGCTCCTTTTGTTTCTCTTTAGTAAACTCCTGTGTATCCTGTAATGCCCTATTTTTTTTTTTCCTTTAGTAAACTCCTATGTAACCTGTAATGCCCTATTTTTTTTCCCTTTAGTAAACTCCTATGTATCCTGTAATGCCCTGTTCTGACATCTTGCAATCTGTGATGCCTTCCATGATTCCATCTTTCCCCACTCTCCCATCCTACTAGTCAGAATTTTTCCTTTTCCCAACTTTGTGTTTCCTTAGTACTTAGTTTAGCATCTTCACCACAGTTTAGCATAACACTCACCCAAATCTGGTACGTGTATCTCTCCCATGAGATTGTGAATGCATTGAGGTTAACAATTCATTTCACATACCAAGATTCCACCATAGTGCGTGCTTCCATAAACATTTATTGGATGCATCTATTTGGCTGATGCAGCACACTACTATTCTGCATTTGCTGGGAAGCCCAAGGGCATAAAATCTAGAGTGATACCTTGTTTCTTCTTTGTCTTGTCCCCACATGTATACCTTCTGCAGATACTGGCTACTTCACTTTAAACTCTTAGCGATATCCGTTATTGAAGAAAATGAATGGTTTTTTTTTTCCCCATGTCAAAAAAGATGGAGACTCTGGGTTATATTAAGAAGTAGTGGCCTAATCAGTGCTGCTCAGATAGAAAGGTAGTGTTGGGATAAAATTTATACTCTGTCACTTTCAAATTATTTAATGTTTTGTACAGTCTTCATTCAACCCAAGATATTCAATGTGTTCTGATTCAGGGACTGATATTATTTTTTTGCTGTTTGGTTAAATTAGTAGTTTGAGTACTTTGGATGTGGATTTTAGATAAGTTTAGAGCTCTCTGTGTAGCATACTTTACTGTCTGTTCACTCCTATGTGCTACCCTAAATTTCATGGGCTATCCTCCCTCTTAGCTCCTGGTTCAGGAGGTGAATCAGTGGTGGAGAAAAACATGTGAGAGCCATCGAGCTGAGTCATGGATTTGGTCTTCTTGCTTAGGGACCCTGTTTTCAGTAGTTTGGAAAGTTAGCCAGTTATGACTAAGAATGTAACAGGGAAGATAGTCACAAACATAAGTTGCATGAATTTTCCTAATTTAGCCTTCTAGCACTCCAGTGACAAGGTGCAAAATAAAAGCAACCTGGGTTTTTCACCATACAGGATACTAGTGCTTTGTGATTAAAAAATTTTACTTGGGGGGTGCCTGGGTGGCTCAGTCGGTTAAGCGCCAACTTCAGCTTAGGTTGTGATCTCATGGCTCGTGAGTTTGAGCCCCACATCAGGCTCTGTGCTGACAGCTCAGAGCCTGGAGCTTGTTTCAGATTGTGTCTCCCTCTCTCTCTCTCTTTGACCCTTCCTTTGCTTTGTTTCTGTCTCTGTCTCTTTCTCTCAAAAATAAATAAACATAAAAGAATTAAAAAATATTAAAATTTTTTTACTTGGTGCCAACAAGTTTTTATTTTTCAGCTTTGCAGTGTGGCACATGATCTGAAGTAAGGCACGTTGCAGCCTTGTTTGGGTCTGCTTGCTTGTTTGGGTCTCATCCTGTAAAGCACTATTGTTCTGATCATAGCGTGAAAGATTGCAGGCTGATTGTTTCTTCAAAGCTTAATGGATTACTAAATGTTGTTGCTCTGTGAATTATAGTCCTTGCTGCAGAGCTTATGGGATGTTCAGAAAACTTATTCAGGTTGTACCTAAGTGATCTCCAGTTTATATGGTTCAACCTGACTATTCGTACTTTCCTCTTTTCTCATTTCTCTTAAATCCATAGCTTTGTGTCATATTTTTCTTCCATCTTTCTGTTTCTTTTGCTCCTCTTTTTGCTTTTCTTTCCCTTCCTCGTAATGAGCTTTCTGACTTGTTCTGTTTTCTGATTAGAACTATTGTTCTCGGGGCGCCTGGGTGGCTCAGTGGATTAAGTGTCCGACTTTGGCTCAGGTCATGATCTCGCGATCAGTGAGTTTGAGCCCCCTGTCAGGCTCTATGCTAACAACTCAGAGCCTGGAGCCTGTTTCAGATTCTGTCTCTCCCTCTCTCTCTGACCCTCCCCCGTTCATGCTCTGTCTCTACCTGCCTCAAAAATAAACATTAAAAAAATTTTTTTTAAAAAAAGAAAAAAAAAGAACTATTGTTCTCTCTTTACCTGGCCATAATATGAAATTCAAAAATTATTTAATGAAAAAAAAGTTTTTTAAATCAGTCTGCTTTTATTATTTATTTTTAAAATTAAATTAAATTAATTAATTTATTTGTAATTTAACTTTATTCTTTATTTTTTAAAATTTACATCCAAGTTAGTTAGCACATAGTGCAACAATGATTTCAGGAGTAGATTCCTTAAACGCCCCTTACCCATTTAGCCCATCCCCCCTCCCACAACCCCTCCAGCAATCCTCAGTTTGTTCTCCATATTTATGAGTCTCTTCTATTTTGTCCCCCTCCCTGTTTTTATATTATTTTTGTTTCCCTTCCCTTATGTTCATCTGTTTTGTCTCTTAAAGTCTGCAGATGAGTGAAGTCATATGATTTTTGTCTTTCTCTGACTAATTTCACTTAGCATAATACCCACCAGTTCCATCCAGCTAGTTGCAAATGGCAAGATTTCATTCTTTTTGATTGCCGAGTAATACTCCATTGTACATATATGCCGCATCTTCTTTATCCATTCATCCATTGATGGACATTTGGACTCTTTCCATACTTTGGACATTGTTGATAGTGCTGCTATAAACATGGGGGGGGGGCATGTGTCCCTTTGAAACAGCACACCTGTATCCCGTGGATAAATGCCTAGTAGTGCAATTGGTGGGTTGTAGGGTAGTTCTATTTTTGGTTTTTTGAGGAACCTCCATACTGTTTTCCAGAGTGGCTGCACCAGCTTGCATTCCCACCAACAATGCAAAAGAGATCCTCTTTCTCCGCATCCTTGCCAACATCTGTTGTTGCCGGAGGTGTTAATGTTAACCATTCTGACAGGTGCAAGGTGTATCTCATTGTGGTTTTGATTTGTATTTCCCTGATGGTGAGTGATGTTGAGCATATTTTCACGTGTCGGTTGGCCATCTGGATGTCTTCTTAGGAGAAGTGTCTACTCATGTCTTTTGCCCATTTCTTCACTGGATTATTTGTTTTTTGGTGTTGAGTTTGATAATTCTTTGTAGATTTTGGATACTAACCCTTTATCTGATATGTCATTTGCAAATACCTTCTCCCATTCTGTCGGTTGCCTTTTAGTTTTGCTGATTGTTTCCTTTGCTGTGCAGAAGCTTTTTATTTTGATGAGGTCCCAGTAGTTCTTTTTTGCTTTTGTTTCCCTTGCCTCTGGAGATGTGTTGAGTAAGAAATTGCTGCGACCAAGATCAAAGAGGTTTTTGCCTGCTTTCTCCTCGAGGATTTTGATGGCTTCCTGTCTTACATTGAGGTCTTTCATCCATTTTGTGTATGGTGTAAGAAAGTGGTTCAGGTTCATTCTTCTGCATGTCGCTGTCCAGTTTTCCCAGCACCACTTGCTGTTGAGACTGTCTTTATTCCATTGGATATTCTTTCCTGCTTTGTCAAAGATTAGTTGGCCATATGTTTGTGGGTCCATTTCTGGGTTCTCTATTCTGTTCCATTGATCTGAGTATCTCTTCTTGTGCCAGTACCATACTGTCTTGATGATTACAACTTTGTAGTATAGCTTGAAGTCCAGGATTGTGATGCCTCCTGCTTTGGTTTTCTTTTTCAAGATTGCTTTGGCTATTTGGGGTCTTTTCTGGTTCCATACAAATTTTAGGATTATTTGTTCTAGCTCTGTGAAGAATGCTGGTGTTACTTTGATAGGGATCACATTGAATATGTAGATTGCTTTGGGTAGTATCGACATTTTAGCAATATTTTTTCTTCCTATCCAGGAGCATGGAATCTTTTTCCATTTCTTTGTGTCTTCTTCAATTTCTTTCATAAGCTTTCTATAGTTTACGGTGTATAGATTTTTCACCTTTTGGTTAGATTTATTCCTAGGTATTTTATGGGTTTTGGTGCAACTGTAAATGGGATCAATTCCTTGATTTCTCTTTCTGTCGCTTCATTGTTGGTGTATAGGAATGCAACCGATTTCTGTGCATTGATTTTATATCCTGCAACTGTGCTGAATTCATGAATCAGTCCTAGCAGTTTTTTGGTGGAATCTTTAGGGTTTTCCATATAGAGTATCATGTTGTCTGTGAAGAGTGAAAGTTTGACCTCCTCCTGGCTGATTTGGATGCCTTTTATTAGTTTGTGTTGTCTGATTGCAGAGGCTAAGACTTCCAATACTATTTTGAATAACTGGAGAGAGTGGACATCCCTGTCTTGTTCCTGACCTTAGGGGGAAAGCTCTCAGTTTTTCCCCATTGAGGATGATATTAGTGTTGGGTCACTCGTATATGGCTTTTACCATCTCAAGGTATGATCCTTCTATCCCTACTTTCTTGAGGGTTTTTATCAAGAAAGGATGCTGTCTTTTGTCAAAGGCTTTCTCTGTGTCTATTGAGAGGATCATATGGTTCTTGTCCTTTCTTTTATTGATGTGATGAATCACGTTAATTGTTTTGTGGATATTGAACCAGCCGTGCATCCCAGGTATAAATCCCACTTGGTCGTGGTGAATAATTTTTTTGATGTATTGTTGGATCCAGTCGGCTAATATCTTGTTGAGGATTTTTGCATCCATGCTCATCAGGGAAATTGGTCTATAGTTCTCCTTTTTAGTGGGGTCTCTGTCTGGTTTTGGAATCGAGGTAATGCTGGCTTCATAGAGTTTGGAAGTTTTCCTTCCATTTCTATTTTTTGGAACAGTTTCAAGAGAATAGGTGTTAACTCTTCCTTGAATGTTTGGTAGAATTCCCCTGGAAAGGCATCTGGCCCTGGACTCTTGTGTTTTGGCAGATTTTTTATTACTAATTCCATTTCCTTACTGGTTATGGGTCTGTTCAAATTTTCTATTTCTTCCTGTTTCAGTCTTGGTAGTGTATATGTTTCTAGGAATTTGTCCATTTCTTCCAGATTGCCCATTTTATTGGCATATAATTGCTCATAATATTCTCTTATTATTGTTTTTATTTCTGTTGTGTTGGTTGTGATTTCTCCTCTTTCATTCTTGATTTTACTTATTTGGGTCCTTTCCTTTTTCTTGATGAAACTGGCTAGTGGTTTATCAATTTTGTTAATTCTTTCAAAGAACCAGCTTCTGGTTTCATTGATCTGTTCTACTGTTTTTTTTTTTGGTTTCAATAGCATTAATTTCTGCTCTAATCTTTATTATTTCCTGTCTTCTGCTGGTTTTGGGTTTTATTTGCTGTTCTTTTTCAAGCTTTTCAAGTTGTAAGGTTAGGTTGTGTATCTGAGACCTTTCTTCCTTCTTTAGGAAGGCCTGGATATATACTTTCCTCTTATGACCGCCTTTGCTGCCCCCCACATGTTTTGGGTTGTGGTGCTGTCGTTTTCATTGACTTCCATATACTTTTAAATTTCTTTTTTAACTGCTTGGTTAGCCCATGCATTCTTTAGTAGGATGTTCTTCAGTCTTCAGGTATTTGTTACCTTTCCAAATTTTTTCTTGTGGTTAATTTCGAGTTTCATAGCATTGTGGTCTGAAAATATGCACGGTATGATCTCTATCTTTTTGTACTTACTTAGGGCTGATTTGTGTCCCAGTATATGGTCTATTCTGGAGAACGTTCCATGTGCACTGGAGAAGAATGTATATTCCGCTGCTTTAGGATGAAATGTTCTGAATATATCTGTTAAGTCCATCTGGTCCAATGTGTCATTCAAAGCCATTGTTTCCTTGTTGATTTTTTGATTAGATGATCTGTCAATTGCTGTGAGTGGGGTGTTGAAATCTCCTACTATTATGGTATTACTATTTATGAGTTTCTTTATGTTTGTGTTTAATTGATTATCTCCCACATTTGGTGCATAAATGTTCACAATTGTTAGGTCTTCTTGGTCTATAGACCCCTTGATTATGATATAATGCCCTTCTGCATCTCTTGATACAGTCTTTATTTTAAAGTCTGGATTGTCTGATATAAGTATGGCTACTCTGGCTTTCTTTTGTTGACCATTAGCATGATAGATGGTTCTCCATCCCCTTATTTTCAATTTGTAGGTGTCTTTAGGTCTAAAGTGGATCTCTTGTAAACAGCATATAGATGGATCTTGTTTTCTTATCCATTGTGTTACCCTATGTCTTTTGATTGGAGCATTGAGTCCATTGATGTTTAGAGTGAGTACTGAAAGATATGAATTTATTGCCATTATGATGCTTGTAGAGTTGGAGTTTCTGGTGTTGTTCTCTGGTCCTTTCTAATTTTTTGTTGCTTTTGGTATATATATATATATATATATTTTTTTTTTTTTTTTCATCTTTTCTCCCCTCAGGGAGTCCCCCTTAAAATTTCTTGCAGGGCTGGTTTAGTGGTCACAAACTCCTTTAATTTTTGTTTGTGTGGGAAACTTTTTATCTCTCTTTCTATTTTGAATGACAGCCTTGCTGGATGAAGAATTCTTGGCTGCATATTTTTCTGATTCAGCACACTGAATATATATTGCCACTCCTTTCTGGTCTGCCAAGTTTCTGTGGATAGGTCTGCTGCAAACCTGATCTGTCTTCCCTTGTAGGTTAGGGACTTTTTTTCCCTTGCTGCTTTCATGAGTCTCTCCTTGCCTGAGTATTTTGTGAATTTGACTATGATATGCCTTGTTCATGGTCGGTTTTTGTGGACTCTAATGGGAGTCCTCTGTGCTTCCTGGATTTTGATGTCTGTGTCTTTCCCCAGGTTAGGAAAGTTTTCTGCTATGATTTGCTCACATAACCCTTCTACCCCTATTTCTCTCTCTTCCTCCTCTGGGACCCCTATGATTGTGATGCTATTCCTTTTTAATGAGTCACTGATTTCTCTAATTCTTAAATCGTGCTCTTTTGCCTTAATCTCCCTTTTTTTCTGCTTCGTTATTCTAAGTTTGTCCTCTATATCGCTGATTCTCTGTTCTGCCTCGTCCATCCTTGCTGCCACTGCATCCATCCGTGATTGCAGCTCAGTTATAGCATTTTTAATTTCATTCTGGCTATTTTTAAATTCTTTTATCTCTGCAGAAAGGGATTCTAATCTATTTTCGACTCCAGCTAGTATTCTTATATCGTGATTCTAAATTCTGGTTCAGACATCTTGCTTGTGTCCATGTTGGTTAAATCCCTGGCTGTCGTTTCTTCGTGCTCTTTCTTTTGGGGTGAATTCCTTTTGGGGCTTCTTACTCCCCAAGTTCAGCTCTTCGTGTCGCATACCTGCTGAATTCTGTGGTTCAGGTTGTGCAGATTGTTGTGTTAATCTTCCAATCGGTTTTCTAGGTGTGTAGGATGGTTTAGTGTTGGTCTGGCTGTATTTCATGGACATGAGACACACAAAAAGCTTCCATGCTGTTCTGCCATCTTGGCTCCTTCCCCCAAATTTAATTTAATTTTTAAATTGACATCCAAGTTAGTTAGCATATGGTGCAACAATGATTTCAGGAGTAGATTCCTTAATGTCCCTTACCCATTTAGCCCATCCCCCCCTCCCACACCCCCTCCAGTAGCCCTCTGTTTGTTCTCCATATTTAAGAGTCTCTTATGTTTCCCCCCTCTCCCTGTTTTTATATTATTTTTGCTTCCCTTCCTTGTGTTCATCTGTTCTGTGTCTTAAAGTCCTCATATGAGTGAAGTCATATGATTTTTGTCTTTCTCTGACTAATTTCACTTAACATAGTACCCTCTAGTTCCATACACGTAGTTGCAAATGGCAAGATTTCATTCTTTTTGATTGCCGAATAATACTCCATTGTATATATAAACCACATCTTCTTTACCATTCATCCATCAGTGGACATTTGGGCTCTTTCCAGAGTTTGGCTATTGTTGGTAGTGCTGCTATAAACATTGGGGTGCCTGTGTCCCTTCAAAACAGCACACCTGTATCCCTTGGATAAATACCTAGTAGTGCAATTCCTGGGTCATAAGGTAGTTCTATTTTTAATTTTTTGAGGAACCTCCATACTGTTTTCCAGAGTGGCTGCACCAGTTTGCCTTCCCACCAGCAGTGCAAAAGAGATACTCTTTCTCCACAACATCTGTTGTTGTCTGAGTTGTTAATGTTAGACATTCTGACAGGTGTGAGGTGGTATCTCATGGTGGTTTTGATTTGTATTTCCCTGCTGATGAGTGATGTGGAGCATTTTTTCATGTGTCTGTTAGCCATCTGGATGTCTTCTTTGGAGAAGTGTCTATTCATGTCTTTTGCCCATTTCTTCACTGGATTATTTGTTTTTTGGCTGTTGAGTTTGATAAGTTTTTTATAGATTTTGGATGCTAACCCTTTATCTGATATGTCGTTTGCAAATATCTTCTCCCATTCCATTGGTTGCCTTTTAGTTTTGCTGATTGTATCCTTTGCTGTGCAGAAGCTTTTTATTTTGATGAGGTCCCAATAGTTCATTTTTGATTCTGTTTCCCTTGCCTCCAGAGACATGTTGAGTAACAAGTTGCTGCGGCAGAGGTGAAAGAGGTTTTTGTCTGCTTTCTCCTCAAGGCTTTTGATGGCTTCCTGTCTTACATTTAGGTATTTTATCCATTTTGAGTTTATTTTTGTGTATGGCGTAAGAAAATGGTCCAGGTTCATTTTTCTGCGTGTTGCTGTCCAGTTTTCCCAACATCACTTGCTGAAAAGACTGTCTTTATTCCGTTGGATATTCTTTCCTGCTTTGTCAAAGATTAGTTGGCCATATGTTTGTGGGTCCATTTCTGGGCTCTCTATTCTGTTCCATTGATTTGAGTGTCTGTTTTTGTGCCATAATGAATATTTATTTAATTAAAATACTGTTCCTTTACATAGTAAGTGCAGTGTTTTTCTTTTTATAAAAAATTCATCTATCACGTTTCCTTAATATATTTTTCTTGTATATATTCCTTTATTATTATTTTTTTTGCTAATAGGTTAGTGGCCTTTGGGGTGGGGGGGCAAGAGTTTAAAAATTTTTTCTCTTGGGGGCGCCTGAGTGTCTCAGTTAAGCATTTGACTCTTGATTTCAGCTCAGGTCAAGATCTCCCAGTCATGGGATCAGGCCCCACATCGGGCTCTGTGCTGTCAGACTGGAACCTGCTTGGGTTTCTCTCTCCCTCTCTCTTTGCCTCTTCCCCACTTGTGTGTGCGTGCACTCTCTCTCTCTAAGTAAATAAATAAACATTAAACATTTTTTTTCTAAAAAGATATTTGCCAAATTAAAAAATTTAAACCATAAAAAATGAAATGTTTCTGGTTTTGCATCCTCAGAGCTGGCTATTATTATTTTTGCTTTGAATTCATAATTGGTTTTGACTGAAGAGAAAATGACTTAAGAGAAAGCATTTACCTTTTGCTTTTGGAAATGAAACTTTATTTTATTTATTTATTTAAAATATTTATTTAGTTTTGAGAGAGAGAGAGAGAGAGAGAGAGACAGAGTGTGAGCAGTGGAGGGGCAGAGAGAGAGGGAGACAGAGAATCTGAAGCAGGCTCCAGACTCCAAGGTGTTAGCACAGAGCCTGACATGGGGCTCAAACCCATGAACTGTGAGATCATGACCTGAACCAAAGCCAAAATGCTTAACCGACTGAGCCACCCAGGTGCCCCCACACTTATATTTCTTTTGAACATAATATTTTCAGTATTTTATAGAATATAGATGAGAAGCATAAATTACCCACAGGTAATTTTTCTCTTCCTTTGAGGTAACAGCTTGTTTTCTAGTTTAGGTCATGTTCATGGTCATTATTCAAGTCTTTGTCTTTATTTTCTCTGTTGCATTGTGAGAGAAAATTAAAGAGAATTTCCTCTCTAAAGTTTACTATTGAAATCAAGGTGTTAATAATATGCAGAGACTTCGGGAAGTTTTGAGGCTTAAAAATAATAGTTGTAAACTAGATGTATAATTTAGCTTTTTATTTATTTATTTATTTATTTATTTTTCCAATATATGAAATTTATTGTCAAATTGGTTTCCATACAACACCCAGTGCTCATCCCAAAACGTGCCCTCCTCAATACCCATCACCCACCCTCCCCTCCCTCCCACCCCCCATCAACCCTCAGTTTGTTCTCAG
>NC_064807.1:39805197-39938018 GCF_023721935.1 Panthera uncia
ATGGTTTCCTGTCTCACATTCAGGTCCTTTATCCATTTTGAGTTTATTTTTGTGAATGGTGTGGGAAAGTGGTCTAGTTTCAACCTTCTGCATGTTGCTGTCCAGTTCTCCCAGCACCATTTGTTAAAGAGACTGTCTTTTTTCCATTGGATGTTCTTTCCTGCTTTGTCAAAGATGAGTTGGCCATACGTTTGTGGGTCTAGTTCTGGGGTTTCTATTCTATTCCATTGGTCTATGTGTCTGTTTTTGTGCCAATACCATGCTGTCTTGATGATTAAGCTTTGTAGCCGAGGCTAAAGTCTGGGATTGTGATGCCTCCTGCTTTGGTCTTCTTCTTCAAAATTACTTTGGCTATTCGGGGCCTTTTGTGTTTCCATATGAATTTTAGAATTGCTTGTTCTAGTTTTGAGACGAATGCTGGTGCAATTTTGATTGGGATTGCATTGAATGTGTAGATAGCTTTGGGTAGTATTGACATTTTGACAATATTTATTCTTCCAATCCATGAGCAGGGAATGTCTTTCCATTTCTTTATATCTTCTTCAATTACCTTCATAAGCTTTCTATAGCTTTCAGCATACAGATCTTTTACATCTTTGGTTAGATTTATTCCTAGGTATTTTATGCTTCTTGGTGCAATTGTGAATGGGATCAGTTTCTTTATTTGTCTTTCTGTTGCTTCATTGTTAGTGTATAAGAACGCAACTGATTTCTGTACATTGATTTTGTATCCTGCAACTTTGCTGAATTCATGTATCAGTTCTAGCAGACTTTTGGTGGAGTCTATCGTATTTTTCCATATATAATATCATGTCATCTGCAAAAACTGAAAGCTTGACTTCATCTTTGCCAATTTTGATGCCTTTGATTTAATTTAGCTCTTTAGAACTGGAGGGGTTCTTAGAGATTTTCTAGGTCAAGATGCATGATATATTAATAAGCCAGTTGGAAAGTGTTAGCTCCCCTGTTTCAGGAGATATAATACAAATACAGAACATTATTCTGGAAAAGTCCAAACTCGGTATGTTGAGTCTTTTGTTGGTATTTAAGAAATATAAACCCAGGGGCGCCTGGATGGCGCAGTCGGTTAGGCGTCCGACTTCAGCCAGGTCGCGATCTCGCGGTCCGTGAGTTCGAGCCCCGCGTCAGGCTCTGGGCTGATGGCTCGGACCCTGGAGCCTGTTTCCGATTCTGTGTCTCCCTCTCTCTCTGCCCCTCCCCCGTTCATGCTCTGTCTCTCTCTGTCCCAAAAATAAATAAAAAACGTTGAAAAAAAAAAAACATTTAAAAAAGAAATATAAACCCAGAGGACTTAATTGTACTTTTATATTAATGAAATTCCCATTCAGTGTATGGATTTGGAAGATATGATTGGTAAATGAATCATATATTATTTTTATATTTAATGCCATAGAATTAATAGAATTTCAACATAGGACATCTGAAGATTTAACAAAATTAGTTTCATGTTCTGTGTTACACACTATTGAATTTGACTTTGAAAAGTTTTGATTAAAATTGAACTATTAATTTCACAATCTATGAATTTAATAATGATTTAATCAACCACTAAATAAAACTGACTTTCTAATTTAAGTTGCTTAGTGATTATGCTCATTAAAGTCCATCAGAGGCTCAACATATCCAGTTGGGTCTTTTAGTCATTACGGTGAGTTTTTATATTTGCTTCTCTCGAAGCAGGGGAGCTATCATTTTAAAATTGGTATTATTAGGATTTGCTTTGTGCTTTCTACAATGAAATTTTTTAAGTCCATCATTTCTTGAGATTTGTTTTTCTGCCACTCAGTAATATTTAGTTACAGCTCTAGGAGAGACCATATATTGAAAAGGGAATTCTGGTTCTCATGAGGTTTAGTTCAAAGAATATTTTATTCTCTAAAGAACTTGTGATTGAAAATGGTCAAGTGTATGTTTTTTCCCTGTACTTTGGGGGTTTAAGTGATTATATAATATAATGATTGCTAGCATTAGATCGGATTTTGAAAAGTGTTTTGATTGCTATGCTTTGTGGTAAAGTTAATGTTCCCTGATAATATTTTTGCTTCATATGATCTGTTAGGTTTGTTTTAGAATGACATGTCTCTGATTTTGCAGGAGGTGTTAAAAACTAATGGGCCAATAAACATTCTATTCTGACTTTTTTTACTAAAAAATTGTTGATTCCTCCAGAATAGGGGTAGTGTTTGTATGTGAACATTGTTTTTGCTTACATAAAAACCATTTTCTGTCTTTCTTAGTGGCCCTTAAAAATTTAATAGTATTAAATAGCACTAACTGAATGTGTATGTTTGTATCTGTGTATTTAAATGTTCATTAAATGGCTGGCTTTCTAAATTTATAATGTGAGCATAAAGCTTTTTTTTTAGTAAGCTTTTTGAAATTAATTCTTTTTCCTTTTATTTTGAAATTTATTCTTACATAAATTACTAAGTTTTGAAAATTCAAATTTCATCTTTGACCTGGGAATAAATAAGATGGTATTGTGTGTGTGTGTGTGTGTGTGTGTGTGTGTGTGAGAGAGAGAGAGAGAGAGAGAGAGAGAGAGAGAGAGAGAGATGTCTTTATGTCAAGGCCCATATTCAGATTATTAGGTAGCACCTATGAACAATGAACTAATTATAGATCTGCATAGGGAGAGTGACATTTCATCTTATGATACAAACAATTGGAAGCATAGAATACTTGCATCCATGGAAATAGCATAGGCAAGCAAAGCAAGAGATATTAGTTATTAATATGATCGAGGGAAGGGTGCCTAGGTGGCTCAGTCAATTATGCCTCCAACTTTTGATTTCAGCTCCGGTCATGATCTCACAGTTGTGATATTGAGCCCTGTGTTGGGCTCTGCGCTGAGTTTAGAGCCTGTTTGAGGTTCTCTGTCTCTTTGCCCTACTTCCCTGTTTGCACTCGTGCTTGCTCTCTCTCTCTCTCCCCCGCAAAAAAAAAAATTGCGATTGAGGGCAAGCTGCAGATAGTGATGATCATGAAAGCTGACCGATCAAATTCAGTTCAGCTGAGCAAACTCTGCTTCTGTCTAACAAATGCTTTGGGTATGTAATGATTCTTAGGACGAAGATATGATGAAAATGTGAGAGAAAGTATGTGATGTTGATTATAGATTCTGATGTTTCCCTGTTTTAGTTAGAATTCCTTCATAATGGCATAAAATATATTTGAATAAAAAATTTTTAAAAATTAAAGGAAAAAACAGGCACCTGGGTGGCTCAGTCAGTTAAACGTCCAACTCTTGATTTTGGCTCAGGTTATGATTTCATGGTTCATGAGATAGAGCCCTGTGTTGGGATAGAGGCTGCTTGGGATTCTCTCTCTCTTTCTCTCTCTGCCCCTCTCCTGCTCATGTACACACACTCTCTCTCTTTTAAATAAATAAACATGAAAAAAAATTAAAAAAATTTAAAACTTACTTGAGTTAAAAAATATTCAGAGGGGCGCCTGGGTGGTTCAGTCAGTTGAGTGTCCAACTCTTGATTTCAGCTCAGGTCATGATCTCACGGTTTGTGAGTTTAAGCCCCGCACTGGGTTCCGTGCTGACAGTGTGGAGCCTGCTTGGGATTCTCTTTGACGTGGGAATAAATCTCTCTCTCTCTGCTCCTCTCTACTCACATGCATGCTCTGTCTCTCAAAATAAATGAATAAACATTTTTAAAAAGTTCAGAAATTATAAGGATTATGTATCACTGCTACAAAAGTTCAACCTATGTTTAAAGTGCAAATTTCATTTAAAAATCTTAGTGATTAAATAAAGGTATTTATGTTTTTTTTTTTTTTTTTTTACTACTTTTAACTTTATTAACAGTGTCCCTTATTTACTTTTACTGTTATTAATGACTTGAGTCAACTTTTTCCACTGCAGATCAGGAAGACCCATTTGTCAATTTCTAGTTATGAATATTTGCATATGCTTTTTGTATGTTTCTTCAAGAGATTGCATTAGAAATTTTTATTCATATGCATATCCATTTGAGATATTTATGCATGGTTAGTAAAAAAGTGAAGGATGGGGGCGCCTGGGTGGCGCAGTCGGTTAAGCGTCCGACTTCAGCCAGGTCACGATCTCACGGTCCGTGAGTTCGAGCCCCGCGTCGGGCTCTGGGCTGATGGCTCGGAGCCTGGAGCCTGTTTCCGATTCTGTGTCTCCCTCTCTCTCTGCCCCTCCCCCGTTCATGCTATGTCTCTCTCTGTCCCAAAAATAAATTAAAAAAACGTTGAAAAAAAAAATTAAAAAAAAAAAAAAAAGTGAAGGATGTGTCTTTGTAGACTAGAGAAAGATAAGATGCTTATGGAAGAAACAAAGAGAATGATGCATTAGATTGAGCCAGCAGCAATTCATTCATTTTAGCAGTGTGTGAGATATAGCATACCAGGGTGGAAATATAACTTAGGTCTTTGTCATCTCATTGTGCTTTCTGGGTAAAGGTATTTTATAGCCAACCTTGACTCCTCTTTAATAATACATTAAGGTCTGCCAGTCACACATTTTTCTGAATTTTCTTTGAATATTTTTATATTTTTAGTTCCCTGTCTACACTGGTTGTAGATTCATTGTGACATCTAAAGTAGTCGTTGGTTCATCGTGAGTAATCAATAAATGTTCATCTAAACATCATCTGGTTACCCGACACAGCTTAAGAGATTTTTATTGTGAGGGTAACAAACTCTTTATGTGGATTATGTCCAAGGAAAAAAGAAGTGAGTCCTTTTATCCTACAGTTTTCCTTTTAAACTGCTGTGGATGTTTAGAATTACAGAATTATAGAATTTGTTAAGTCAATAATGTGACATTTAACCTTAACTTACTCTTTATGTCACATGATAAAACATGTTAATCAAAAATTAGAAACTTAGTATTTTATTCTTGCTTGGCACTTTGTTTTCAACTCAACAGTTTACTTAGCAGATAAATTCTGTTTTCATTCTAGAATTTTTTTGCCCATCAAAAAGCTATTAAGGGACCTAACAACTTTGGGAAAAAATATTTAAATATAAGTACAATCCACATTTCAGAAAAGCTCAAACACTTTTGATATATGAATAAAGAATGAAAGCTTCAAAATTATAAAACCAAAACAATTTATTGGGAAGGAAAATTGTCACCTGTAAAACAATGACAGTTTTTCTGGTCAGTAGTTGGTTCATAAACCTAGTTATTAAATGTAAGTTAGATTTGTATTAAGAGACTATTAGCCAGGTATCTTTGTAGAAAATTATAATCTACTAATTATGAATGTAATAGCAACTTTTTGGCATATTTAATTCCTTTTAAGCCTCGTCATTGGTCAAGCCTCTTCTTTATTCTTGGAAACATTTTATACTAGTCAGTGTCTCCTGGCTAATTTGCCATTAAATTTGGTTTTGAACTGTAATGGTGTTGAAATTTTAGCTTGTCTTTTAGTCAGGATTGAGCCCTATAGTTGGGAGAGAAGAATTATTGTTGAACTAGGATTTTAATTGAACCCTTTATATTAAACTGACTCCAAGTGTGCAATTTGTCTGACTTTTTACATTTATATTTCTGTTAAGTTTTATTCCTTGATATTGGTGAGGACTTAGCCTCAGTCAGCATACATTTTGGAGACAGATTGATCTGGGTTTCAGTTTCAGTCCTGTCTTGTAATAGTTGTGTGACCTTTAGTGATATTATCCTTCTGAATCTGTTTGCTCATTGGTAAAATGGTGCTAATAATCTCAACTGTGCAGGATTTCTTTTCTTTTTTTTGAAAGAGCATGTGCTTGTGCACATGTGCACGGGAGGTGTGTGTGAGGAGGGAGAGGAAGAGAGAGAGGCAGAGAGAGAAACAGAGGATATTAAGCAGGCTCCACGCCCAGCTGGAGCCTGACTCAGGGCTAGATCTCATGACTGTGAGATCATGACCTGAGCCGAAATCAAGAGTTGGATGCTTAACTGACTGAGCCACCCAGGCACCCCTCAAGTGTACAGGATTTTTAATGAAAAAAGATACTATTACATGTACTATTAAAGATAGTACATGTACTGAAATAGAGGGGCATTTTTGTGTGTGTATCTGCATATAACTTGTGAATATGATGCTGGAGTTCTTCTGGAAATATAATTATATGATAATATCCCAGGAAAATATTGATTCAGAAGATCTTTAGGATATTAAAATATATTACAGGGAAGAACTTCTGGAATGATAGTGTAAAGAGCTTGGAAAACTCTCTACTTAGCAGAACAACAATTTAACTGATGAAAAATTAAAAAAAAATCATATAAAGCTTTAGAAATTGTCCTGAGGGCAAAGGAGAAACTATCATTTAAGAAAATATACTAATCAAATTAAAAACCTTGGTCCTTTAAAGAACAGCATCAGAAAAATAAAAAGACGACTCATAAAAAGAGAAAATATTTGCAGATCATATATCTGGTAAAGTAATTTTATCCAGAATATATAAAGACCTCTTACAATTCAATAATAAAAAAATCCATTTGAAAAATGGACAAAAGATCTGAACAGAGACTTTTCCAAAGAAAACCTATAAGTGGCCAATAAACACGTGAAAAGATGCGCAGTCATCAGAAAAATGCAAATCAAAACCATAATGAGCTGTACTCAAAAAAATTAAAAACCATAATGACAAGTTATTTCACACATACTTAGATGGCTATAATAAAATAAAAGCAAGTAATAACAGGTTATTAGTGAGGATGTGAAAAAATTGGGAATTCTCATACACTACTGTTGGGAAGGTATAATGATACCCCCCACTTTGTAAAACAGTTTGGAAGTTTTTCAAAATGTAAAAATTGTAGTTACCATATGACCTTGCAATGGTACTCTTAGGTATATAGCCAATAGAAATGAAAATATGCACTCACATGTTCATAGCAGCATTTTATATGACAGCCATAAAGCTGAAACAACCCAAATGTCCATCAACTGCTGAGCGGATGAACAAAAGTTGTTACATCCATAGAATGGAATATAATTCAGGCATAAAGAAAAAGCGAGGTACCGATCATCAAATGAAGTTCATATGGATGAGCCTTGAAAACATTAAGCTTAGTGAAAGAAGCCACACATAAAAAGCCACATAGTGTGTGATTCCATTTATATGAAATGCCCAGAGAAGGCATATCTGTAGAGATAGGAAGTAGATTAGGGATGCCTAGGGCTGAAGGGACTAAGGGAAGATAGTAACTGCTGATGGGTATGGGGTTTCTTGCTGGTGTGAAGAAAGTGTTCTAAAATTGATTGTGGTGTTGGTTGTATAACTCAATGAATCTACTAAAAACCGTTGAATTGTATACTTTAAGTGATTTCTTTTTATGGTATGTAAACTATATCTCAAACTATTAAAAAGAAGAAAATCAACGAAATTTCAGTAAGAACAATGAGAACCTGGGGGCATTTGAGTGATGGTTGGTTCCATAACCCCTTTTCCATCGTGCTCCCTGTTACAGAAGCTGTACCCTGGGTGGTTGGGCCCTTCCTCTGTCCTTGGCCTTTAGGCTGGGGCTATGCTTTCTTCCTGGGAGAGGCAGATTGCTGGAATGTCTCATCCCTCAGAGCCCTGTGTTGCAGCAATTTTATTCCGGGCAGGGATGAGTGAGAGGACCAGATCACTCTTCCTCCACCGAGACCTCATTTGTAATGCTGACGTTCTATCCCAGTCTTGGCAGGTCAACAAAATAGGGGCAATTGCTCCTGCCCCAGAAGACCAGACGTTGCAATGCCCCAATGGCCACTTACAGAGCAGGATTGTTGTCCTGGAAAAAGTGGGTCTCCACACCCAAATCCAATCAGAGGCACAAGGGTTCTGCCCAGGAGGAAAGGCAGGCTGGCTTTCAGGGAAAAGAGCTCTGTACCTCTGCTTGAGGAGACTTATCTTATGTGGAGTAGAGAGTGGAAAATTCCATGGTTAAGGACATGGTTGACAACAATATGAATCTGGGTGAAGAGAGATTAAGAGGAACCTGGTACCTCTATGATACAATAAAATGACACAGCAGCCAGAAGTTTAAAATAGAGAACTAGAGAAAGAGACAGCCAAGAGGACCCCTCATGGGGTGACAGCTGAGTCGGCAGTTGGGAAGGCCGTGTACGTGTGGTAGGTGGCATCCACTCAAGAGCAATCTGAGCAGGATGTGAGGCAGACCGGAAGCATGCCCCAAGCTACACACAGACACATCAACGCGGAGTGGAAGCCTTACTGGTGCAAGGGGGCTTAAACACAACCAAAGACCGACTGAACGTTAAGACCCAGAGGTGATTGCTAGGAAGCCAGGCTTCAATATAATATCACAGTCATTCCTGACAAGTCTGTCAGACTGTGTGCATGCCCGAGGACAAGCCCTCCCAGGCATTGACATAAAATGAGGTGTGGTTGAAAGGAGTTTGCTGTGAATAACAAAAGACATCCATTTTACCTTTCTGACCCTGAAGTTATTTCAGGAATTGGGAACAAAACTGAATAATATAATAAAAGATGGACTTAGGACTGTTCCGAAAGGAAATTACCAGGGTTTTAGGAGCTATGTGCCTGGAACCATGGATAAAGACCAGAATTATATTTCTTACTATAAATCACAATATCACAGTATGCCAAATCAGTGTTTTAAAGATAAATTATCCCAGAGTTTTCAGGTAACGGGACATACATAAGAGGAAATAATGTAACTAAATCCCTGCCATATTGCTTATATTAAACAAATTTTAGATTGATCAAAGAGCCATAAAAAAAGAAAGTGAAAAAGCACTGGAAGAAAAAGGGAATTAATTATTTTATAATCTTGGAGTAAAGAAGGTCTGACATAAAATTTAGAAGTCCCAAAGCAAATTATTGATAAATTTGATCACTTAAAAAATACAATTTTGTTTCTACGAACATGATTACAAGGTGAGTGACAAATTGGCAATAACGATCTGCAATATGTATGACAAAGGGATCGTTTTTGTAATTTAGAAAAGACTAAGGGGCGCCTGGGTGGCTCAATCGGTTGGGCGTCTGACATTGGGCTCAGGTCATGATCTCACAGTTCATGGATTCGAGCAGAGCGCCGCATGGGGCTCTGTGCTGACAGCTTAGAGCCTGGAGCCTGTTTCAGATTCTGTGTCTCCCTCTCTCTGCCCCTCCTCTGCTCATACTCTGTCTCTCTCTTCCTTCAAAAATAAATAAAAACATTAAGAAAAAAAAAGAAAAGACTATTATAAATCACTATGGTCAATATGGACAATGTAATGTAAAAACGGGCACATGATGTGGAAAGACGTTCACAGGAAAAGACGTACAGGTGGCTAGTAAACATGAAAAGATCCTTAATGTTTAAGTTAAAGAAATGCACATTAAAATAAGTTGATAATTCCTATCATTGGGAAGATATTGAGAAATAGGCACTTATACTGGACATGGTATTATACAAGGTAGGACTCTTTAGAGAGCAATTTGGTAACAATTGTCTGAAAATAGATGTTCATACCCTTTTACCCATCAAATCTATTTCTAGCAGTTTATGGAACAGGTATACTTGCATGTTTATGCAAAGATATATGAGTACACATACAAGGATGTATATTGTACTATTATCAGTAATAGCCCAAAATGCAAATAACCTGTAGATTTTAGCAATAGGAGACTAGTTAAGTTAATTAATGGTACATCTAAACAATAGAGTACTACGAAACTAAAAAAATGTGATGTGGAAAGATGTCAAAGACATAATATGAATGGAAAAGTAAGTTATATAGCAGCATGTATATACTATGATCCTATTTGAATTAAAAATTATAGACATGTAATATGTATTTTATATAAAAATGGTTTTTTAACTATTACTTTTGATATTCAGTATTGTCTAGGTGGTGGCAATACACTGGTGAGGACAAAACCCCTCCCATATCTCCTTTCACGGGGCTTAAATAGTATGAAATAGAGGCTAATAAAAGACCTATTCAAATAAATACAGAATCATAATTGTGATAATTGCTGAGGAGAATCTTATAGAGGGAATTGATGTAGTCAGGGGGGTGAAGAGAAGGATAACTTTTCTGAAAAAGTGATAATTGAACTGACATCTAAAGGAAGTATTATTAGTTTTACGTATTTTAAGGATATAATTTTGCCATGTATGATCTCTTCTCCCATTTCTTCTGTATATGTAGGCACTCTTGCACTAGTGTTTCCACCTCATCAGCTTCTACAGATGCTTAAGTTTCTCATTTATTAAAAAAAACAAAACTCTTCTCCGGCTTCGTTCTTCCTTCCAACTACTTCCCTTTATTTCTCCTTCCCATCTTACCGGGAAAGAGGTATCTAAACTTCCTGTTTCCGCTGACTTAGCTCTCAGTCAGGAAAAAACCCAAAATTCAGGCTTATTGCTTCTTCAACCTATTCCAGTCTGAATTATAACAGATTTCATCAAGGTCACCAGTGACCTCTATGCCGATTGAACACTATTTGGTCTCCATTTTGTTTGAATGTTCTGTGACATTAGACATAACTGACATCTCTGTCTTGGAAATGTTCTCGGTTTTCATGACACTATACTTTTCTGTTTTTCTTTCTCTTTTTTCAATCGTCTTTGCTGGTTTTTTTCTTTTCTAACTATTAACTTCTGTAGTTCCTTAAGGCCTTGTCCTAGGTTCTCTTCCTGTCTAATGCTCTCTAGGTAAGCCCCAGGGAATATCTGTATGTGATTTCCAAACCTATTCCTGACTTCTCTTCTGAGCATTATACCATTATGTCCAGCTGCCTCCCATATCTTTCTATTTTATTTGTTCTTTGTTAATTCAAATATATTTATTTAAAGCCTGCTATTTGTCAGGTGTTGTGCTGGTACTAGGAATGTCTTAAAAGCTATTTGCAATGAAATGTGATCGAAACCAAATTCATTTGTACTCGCTGCCAAAAACAAGCAAGTAAATAAACAAAAACAGTCCAAATAAGACCTTCTCTACCTTCATTGTTCTCACTGTACTACTGAAATCTGCTAGATCTTCGAGCCTGAAACTTGAGATCACTCTTGACTCCTTCTATCTGAGCATTTACCCAAGGTCATCAATCCAGTCCAATCCAATCCAATCCAATCCAATCCAATCCAATCCAGTCACATCTAATCCAGTTTAATCTGATGAAGTCTAACCCAGTGCGGTGTCCCAAGGCCTGGTCATTCCATCTCCTAAGTATGTTGCCCCCCACTGTTCCTTTTCATGACCAAGACCCTCGCCTATGCTACCATTTCCTCTTGTGTAGACTGCTGCAGTTCCTTCTCTGTGGTCATACTGTATTCACTTTTGACCACCATCTGGCCATTTGCCACACGACTGCAATCTCGATCTTGTAACGTGTTTCCTAATTCCTCTTTGTCTCAGTTTTCTTATCTGTAAAATTGGGATAATAATAGCCCTTACTTCTTGGGTTGCTGTGGGATAAAAAGAATTATTAAGTATAAAATAGTGCCAGGCACTAAGGCCTCAGTAAATTGTTATCGAGACCTTACACAGGGTTACATTCAGCCAAGTAAAAGGTATGATTAAGACAGAAAGAGGTTTATTAATAAGAGATTTGAATGGAGTAATTATTAGCTTGTTTATACTTAACAGTGCCATATATGTTCACACAAATCTATAGCTCTTATAATATGTGACCTTATTATGTGTAATTGTTTTCTTAATTAAAAGGCTAAGAAGCACCAGGCCTTTCTAGTAGAGACATGTGAAAATAACGTGAAAGAATTGGAATCGATCTTGGACAGCTTTACTGTGTCGGGCCAGTGGACATCAGGTTAGTTGAAGGTATAAAATGACAGTTGCATCTGTCAATGTTCCAAAGTCACTACATTTTGGGAATTCTGCAGATGCCTCTTCCAGTCCCTTATCTCAACATGTTTCGATTTGATGACATGATAAGAGCAGTTCTCACAGCGGTCAGTTGGCCTAGCTGGCTGAGAAAGGGTGACGGAATGTGGACCTGCTGCTGCCCTCCCAGAACTTGATTTACAAGTGTTGGGGTCTGTATGATTGGACAGACAAGGGCTCACTTGCTGTGTTCTGAATCCAACTGAGAAAAAAGTCCTTACAGTATACCTGCGAGGGGAACAGATGTTTCCATCAAATTGAGCCAAATTCTGAGGCAACCTTCAACAACTTAAAGGTCATGCATTCAAAAGGTTATGTAGGACACAGCCTGTAACATAGTGCATATGCTAAGCTGGTTTTCGCCTTTGCTTCCTGCTACCCTACTACACGTACTCTGCAGATAAGAGTGCTTAGGAAAAATGTTTGGGTTTTAGTATTAGTGTAGCTATTAAGATAAAGAAGTATAAAAATTGTATATTAGGTAGGCATAGTTTGGGAACTAGCGGAAGCGTTAGCTGGCTAATGAATGCTGTTCACGATTTCTACGTCCTTAATTTTTTTGTGTCTTTGCCATTATGTGTGTAATAGTAGCTTTGACTTAAATACTTTTACTTTTCTACCTCAGTTTCCTTTTGCCCTACTGTCGGTCTCAAGTTATTTAGTTGCTTTCTGACTTGTGTTTTTCAAAAGGCATGTAAAATTAAATTCATTCCACTTTAAAATTGAACTCCTAGACTCAAGTTATTTGAAGGAATCGAATAGATATTTGGCAAATGAGTTCTTTAGGAACTTGTAAGTTCAGGATATTTGTTGTGCTTGAAAAAGCAGAGGGATATGATCGGGCCCGTTTGAACCTTATAGATCTGCAGACTTGTGCTGGTGAACTGTTAGAAATTTAGTGTGTTTTGCTATTATCTGGTGGGTTTTTTATTTTTGTCTGCTTTTTTCCTTTATGCTGTTTTAGCCATAATTAAGAAATTAACAGATAACTTTTTTTTTTTTTAACTTTTCCCCAAAACAGTAGTGTTTCATGGTTTGCTACTGTGGAAAAATCAAGGTGTATAAAAGTGTCATAAAAATATAGATATCCTTGGGGTGTCTGGGTGGCTCAGTTGGTTGACCGTCCGACTTCAGCCCAGGTCGTGATCGTGTGGTTCTTGAGTTTGGGCCCTGTGCTGTCAGCATGGAGCTCAGTTCAGATCCTCTGTCCCCTCCTCTCTCTGCCCCTCCCCTGCTTGTGCTCTCCCTCTCTCAAAAATAAATAAACATTAAACAAATAGATATCCAGTGTTCAGTTATATTTACTAAAGCTGTGGAGGATACAATTTTCTTTTGCAGTAGTACTGAGATGTATCATTGCTTAGTGGTATTAGGAGCTTTAAAAATTGTTAAGTTATCATGGTATATCTGATACTTCTATGTTACTTTAAATATTTCTTCAGAGTTGAATTAAAAAAACTAAAAATATTGAGGTAATATCTCCTTTCAATTTTAACATGAAATAGTTGGTAACAAAGGAACTCATAAGCTTTTGCTAAGCCTATAGGAAAAGACTATTAAAGTTTTTTTTTTCTTTTCATCTTTCAATAACCATCCTTTTTAAACTCCTAGTTTCCCATATAAATGCACACTCTATATATTATAGATAAAGCATTTCCGGAAAAGGGACTGTATGGTGATTAGTGATGTTTGTCTTGCTGTAGAGTGGGTTTTGTTTCTGTATGGTGCTGGCTCTTTTACTCTTTTACCCACCAAGAACCACTTTTTCTCTGATCTGTGGATATTTACGGAAACATGGACAGGTTCAGAGAACTAATAAGATAGGATAGGGCGGCAAGAACAAGTAACAGTGGGAAAGCAACCCCAGGCCTAAGCCTGAAGGGTCCGGTGGAGGACACATTGTCACAATACAAGCCACACCGTGGAGGAGGGCCTGCCCGAAAAGAGCTGTGGCTGCTAAAAACTGAGGCCACTGCCAGGAATGCACCAGAGCAGAGGAAACAGAGGAAACAAACACCAGGCCATTCTTTTCTTTCCATTTTTTTCTTTCTTCCTCCATCCTCTTAACCTCCTCCTGGTGCACTCACTGTCCAAATCCAACCAGAAGTCCGAGGGCAGAGGAGCCCAGATCATGCAGTCTGTAGAGGTCAGCCTTTACAAGGCAAAGCATTGCTTGTTAAAATAATTTACCAAAACCTGTCATTTCTGAAAATATCTTGGTTAGATTCTCTTCTGATGAACTCTTCTGAGTGTGCCATCTTTTTTCTCGCTGGTGCCCTGGCTACGTTTACCTGCTTAGGACTCGATTTCCCTCTGGCCCTCGGCTTTCACAAAACAGCCCTTTAAAACTGTGAAGTACTCCCTGAACCAGGGTAAGGTTGGGGTTTTGTTACTTCTCCAAGAGAGGTGTAAATAATAAACTTTATTGCTTGATATTTTGTGGAAGAACCCGAACAATTAAGATCGTCTGCTATGTCATGCCTGGCTTCGCCTACACAAAGTTGAACAAATATTTTGTTCCTTGCAAATAAAATAACGTAAAAACTTATCTAGGCTAACATCCTGTGTGCATGTGTGATGTAAACATGTATATATCTCACAGTGTATATGTGTTTGAAAAAAAAAAAGTCTATTTCAAACAGAGACATGTTGTTACTCTGTGATGATAGCTCAGCCTTAGAATTCGTTACAAAGTTAATTCAGCTACCTCCAGAAGGGTTTTCAAGAGAGATGGACTCTTCTCCAGTATGGCAAGTAGGGAAGAATGCTTTACTTCCTTTTTTACCTCTTTGTAGCTTTCAGTTCAATATAGACTCAGTATCTACACTCCCCAGTCCAGGAAGAGCAATCTATGGAAGAAATTTAGATGCTTACAAAATTGTTTGTTTTGACTTGCATTTTAAAATGGAAATAGCCAGATTTCATTCTTTCTCGTTGCCAAGTAGTGTTCCATTGTATATATAAACCACATCTTCTTTATCCATTTGTCGGTTGATGGATATTTAGGCTCTTTCCATAATTTGGTTATTGTTGAAAGTGCTCCTATAAACATTGGGGTACAAGTGCCCCTATGCATCAGCATTTCTGTATCCCTTGGGTAAATTCCTAGCAGTGCTATTGCTGGGTCATAGGGTACATCTATTTTTAATTTTTTGAGGAACCTTCACACTGCTTTCCAGAGAGGCTGTACCAACCTGGATTGAACTGGAGGGTATCATGCTAAGTGAAATAAATCAGGCCGAGAAAGACAGATACCATATGTTTTCACTCATATGTGGATCCTGAGAAACTTAACAGAAGTCCATGGGGGAGGGGAAGGGGAAAAAAAAAAGTTACAGAGAGGGAAGGAGGCAAACCATAAGAGACTCTTAAAAACTGAGAACAAACTGAGGGTTGATGGGAGGTGGGGGAGAGGGGAAAGTGGGTGATGGCATTGAGGAGGGCACCTGTTGGGATGAGCACTGGGTGTTGTATGGAAACCAATTTCACAATAAATTATATTCAATATAAAAAAGCACAAAATAAAAAAAAAATAAAATGGAGTGAATGAAAATTACTTTTTTGGATGAATTTTAGTCTGGAGTTGACAGAAGCTGCCAGGTGTTCTATTCCCCGTCTTCTTCAGCTTCTGCGGACTTCTACATTAAGAAATGTTTCTGAAGCAAGAGTAACCCATCAGCTTATCTTCAGGTAGAGGATGAAGCAAAGTTGCAGCTGGTCCAAGACATTCAGGAATTCATTTACTTAGAGGATTTAACGTGATTTTCTCACCGTTGATCAGTGTGACAGTTCACACTTTGTTTCCTAATGCCTCCGACACTGCCCCCTCCTGCTAACCCGTCTCCGCTTCTCCCTGACTCTCCCTTCAGTCTGTTTTCTCTAAAGCCACCAGAATGATCATTTGAAAACCTAAGTCAGAGCCTGCCAATCCTTTGCCTTAAACCTTATTGGGCTCTGCTTTTCACGAAGCATAGAAGACAAAGTGCCAGCAAGGGCTTTCAAGACCCTACCCGGTCTGCCCCTATTCTTGATCACTCCTTTGACCTCCCCTGCACCTTTCTCTGTTTGGGCCACTTTGGCCTCCTGCTGTTTCTCGAGGCCACCAAACATGCTCTTGCCCTGGGGGCCTTTGTGCAGGCCGTTCTTTCCACCTGGAAAGTTCTTCACACAGATGTGTCTGCATAGCTTTCTCTCTTGTCTATTTTATTTTATTTATTTCACATTCTTTTAAATGTGAGTGAGAGTTTTTATTTTTTTAAGAAAGCTCTACCCCCAATGTAGGGCTCAAACTTATGACCTCAAGATTAAGAGTTGCATGCTGAGATCTCACCCTATGAAGGCTACCCTCTGCTCACCCCCATTTCACTTGTCTCCCTACCTCTCCCTTTTCTGCTCTACGTTTTTTCTTTCCTGTAGCCCTTATGGCTGTCCAACATTTCTAACACACTACATGGTGTACTTATTTTATCAGTATTAGAATTCTCCATAGAAACAGAACCAATATATATAGGATATATATACTTCTTCAGTATGGCAAGTAGGGAAGAATGCTTTACTTCCTTTTTTACCTCATATCATATGTGATATATATATCACATATATCTCATATATATATATCTCATATATATATATATATATCTCATATATATATATATATATATATATATGTATATAAGAATGGCTCATGTGATTATGAAGGCTGGGAAATGCCATGACCTGTGTGTCATCTGCAAACTGAAGAACCAGGAAAGCCATTGGTATAATTCAGTCTGAATCCAAAGGCCTGAGAACCTAGGGGCTCCTGGAGTCTGAAGGAGGAGATGGAAGTCCCAACTCTAGAAGAGAGAATTTGCCCTTCTTCTGCCATTTTGTCTGTAGTGGGGTGTAGGGAGGCAATAGATTGGATGATGCCTGCCAACATTGGTGAGGGCATATCTTTACTCAGTCTACTGATTCAGATGCTAATTTCTTTTGGAAACATCTTCACAGACACATACAGAAACGTTTTGCTAGCTCTACGTGCATCCCTTAGCCCAGTCAAGTTGACACATAAAATTAATCACTACAGTGTCCAAGCTCCATGAGGGCAAAGATCTTTGTCTCTTTTATTTGCTAATGTACTTTAAGCAGCTAGAACATTCCTTGGCACAAAGCAGTCACTCAGCAAATATTTGTTGAATATTAATGAATATAAGTGTGAATGAATTAGTATCAGGTTGAATGTCTATTTTGCATTTCAGTTTTTAAGGTTATAAAGGTAGTCATGGAGTCTCTTTCCTAATTATAAGGGTATAATGGGTACATTATATCATTATATCATTATATCTTTTGGGTAGCAGTCCATAAGGAGTAACCAGGAAGATTGACCTTAAGTGGAAAAGATGTACAATCTAAAATCGGCCATAGAAATGTCACCTTGATTGCCTACTTTTATTAGACAAGATTGTCTTCATTTGCTTGAACAGGGATATTTATTTTTCCTATGTCTACTTTCCACCAAAACTGAAGTACTATAGCTGTTCATATCTCCTTTCTTTTCTGGTGAAAATTCTTACAGCAGGGTGTGTATGGGGAGATATCCTTTCCCACTTTGAACCTATGCAGTCTCCCTGCCTCAAGTGTTTCTTCTAATACAGTTTCACCTCTGCCTGAGGATGTTAATAAACACATAGAATGTACTTTTTCCTTGGTTAGGTACGTGAAAAAAAAAAAAACTTTTCTTGTGGCTCAGTCTTGGATCCTCCTCAGGGTGCTTGATTTTTGTGTTGACTGAAATAGAACCCTCCGACCTTCATCAACCTTTCCTTCCTTGAGGAAATCGTTTGTAATACTCTAGAGGTGTTCTTTTTCTTTCTACTGGAGAGGACCCTGGGAAATAATGGTAACAGAGTTTGATGCCTTTAGGCATATATACATCACCCAGGGATTGGGCAGTCTCAGGGACTGCTCTTAGGATAATCAGGGCAACAGATTGGACTTTTCCTCTTCTCTCTCCTGCTTTACTTCTTTAGTAAAGGACTATTGCCTAGATCTGGTATCTTCCTGAGAATTTTAATTGTCCTTGTGAACCCCATGGATAGTACCTTTTAACTGGATATTCATGGATCAATGAGAAGCTGCGGATGCCTATCAGAGCAGCACATAGGTCTCCTTAGTGTCATTTGCCAAATTCTTCTCACTTACTTCTCTCACGTCCCAATCCACAGGTGTACAGACCAAAATTGGCCTACTTCATCATGCTCATAGTTTCCGTTTGTAAAATCAAAGGGAGTGACTTTAATAAGAGTGCTCTAATGGGATCATTAATTAATCACACTGTTATGAAGGCTAAGAAATCCAAGATCTGCAGTGGGTAAGCTGGAGACTCAGGAGAACTGAGGGTGTGGTTCCAGTCTAAGTTTGAGTCAAAGGGAAGGAGAAGACCAGTGTCTCAACGTGAAGACAGACAGGCAGAGAGACAGAATTCCTTCTTATTGGGCCTTTTATTCTATTCAGACCTTCAGTGAAGATTGGATGAGGCCAGCCCACTCTCGGGAGGGCAATTTGCTTTCTCAGTCTACTGATTCAGACGTCAATCTCATCCAGAAACATCCTTATAGACACACCCAGAAATAATGTTTCACTGAATATCTGTGTCCCAGTCAAGTTTATGCATAAAATTAACCATCATAATCCCCTTCCCCCTTACTCTTAGCCTGTGGTAACCACTATTCTACTTTCTGTTTCTGTGAATTTGACTACTTTAGACTCCTCATATGGTGGAATCATATAGTATTAGTCTTTTTGTGAATGGCTTATTTCACCTAGCACAATGATCTCAAGTTTCATCCATGTTATAGCATGTGACAGGAATCCTTCCTTTCTGAGGCTGAATAATATTTACATTTTGTTTGTCCATTCATCCGTTGATGGACCTTTGGGTTGTTTCCACCTTTTTTTTTTTTGTTTATATTTGAGAGAGAGAGAGAGAGAGAGAGAGAGAGAGAGAGAGAGAGAGAATGAGTGGAGGAGGGGTAGAGAGAAAGGGAGACACAGAATCTGAAGCAGACTCCAGGCTCTGAGCTGTCAGCACAGAGCCCGATCTGGGGCTCGAACCCATGAACCGTGAGACCATGACCCGAGCTGAAGTCTGGCACTTAACCGACTGAGTCACCCAGGCGCCCTGGCTTGCTTCCACCTTTTGGCTATTGGGAATACTCCTCCTATAAATGTGGAAACACCTCTTCAAGACCTTGCTTTCAGTTATTTTTTTAAAATTAATTTATTTTCAGAGAGAGAGAGAGAGAGAAAGCAAGGGAGGGGAAGAGAGGGGGGAGAGAGAATGCAAGCAGGCTCCACACTGTCAGTGCCCTGCCTGACATGGGGCTCAATCCAACGAACTATGAGATCATGACCTGAGTCGAAATCAAGAGTCGCATGCTTAACCAACTGAGCCAACCAGGTGCCCCTCAATTCTTTTAGGTATATATGCAGAAGTGAGATTACTGGTCTATTAACTTTAAAAGAATATTTATTTATTTTATTATTCTTTTTGAAGTTTATTTATTTATTTATTTTGAGAGAGAGAGAGAGAGAGAGAGAGAGAGAGAGAAGGCAGATAGGGAAGGGGCAGAGAGAGAGGGAGAGAGAGAGAGAATCCCAAGCAGACTCCACACTGTCAGTGCAGAGACTGATGTGGGGCTTGTACTCACGAACTATGAGATCATGACCTGAGCCGAAGTCGGACGCTTATCCAACTGAGCCACCCTGATGCTCCTAAAAAAATATTTTATTTTACAATAATTTCTACACCGAACACAGGGCTTGAACTCATAACCCCAAGATCAAGAGTTGTGTGCTCCACCGACTGAGTCAGCTAGGTGCCCCCGGTGTATTAACTTTTATCACAGAACATTAGTGTACTAAGACATGCCTTGTGGGATGTCCTGTTATTTTAGACTGCTCTAGTTTGCTTTAGACATACTACAAATTTTCCCCTGATAATCAAGGCCAATTATCCTGTATAGAAGAACCTTCTTTGCTCTTTGGTTTCCTGGTTTGAGGAGGCCAGAAATGATTAGGTGATATTCCCGGCTTGCATTTTAATGGAATGTTGGTATGTCTCATGCTGAAGCATTTCTTCTTCAAAAATCAAGACTTAGACCAAAAAAAAAAAAAAAAAAAAATCTACAGTTTCTGGGATGGGAAAAGCATCACTAGTGAATCATTAGGTGTAATAGTGAGATGAGCCAGTCCCATTTCCAACATTTGATTCCAGGAACCATGAATCCTGGCTAGGGCAAAAACATACCACAAATTGATTGCTGACTCACAGCACAGTTTATATCCTGACGATATTATCCTTGTTCTTCAAAATGTTGCCATCCAGCCACTGTAATGACTCTTCAAAAGGCAATTCAACTATGCTGTATGCCAGCTACTTCAGAGTGATGGGAAACATAGTAAGACCAGTGAATTCTATAAAAATGAGCCGTTTTCCATATTAATTTGCTATAAATTGAGTTCCCTAGTTAGAAGCAGTGCTGTGTGGAGTCTGTAATTGTAAGGTGTCTTGTAAAATCACAGATGGTGGTTTCAGCAGAAATTTTATGGTCAGGGAAGGCAACTCTATACCCAGAGTTAGTGTCTACCTTAGTAAGACTAAAACATTCCATCATTCCATGATGGAAGTGACTTAGTAAAATCAACTTGCCACCAGGTGGCTGGCTGGTCTCCTAATGATGGTGTCATTTCATGGGTTCACTGTTTGCCTTTGCTCTTGATAGATTTAGCATACAACAGGGGCTGTATTCCTATCAGTCTTGGTGAATGGAAGTTCATGTCGCTGAGCCCATGTATTGTCTCCATCCTTGCTGCCATGATCCTTTTGTTCTAAGGAAAACAAAGGTGGTAAGGACAAAGGAGGCTGGGAAAAGATGCTGGCTGACATCCACAGAATGCCTCATTTTGTCCTCCTGATTATTAAGATCTTTTTCTACTGGCTGGCCTCGGCACAGTGCCCGTTCGGAGGGGTATACCCACATGCTCCTGCCCTGATCACCTTGGTACCAATTTTCCGGTTGTGTTCTTTCTGAAGCCCTGACTATTTTAGTCAAGTAGTTAGCTACTATCCACAAATTGGTGTATATTTGCACTTTTGGTCATTCCAGGCAAAATAATAGTCAGGTCCATAACTTGTTTTTGACTACTGGGAGGATTTCACTTCACTGCTATCCTTCAGGGCCACCCTTGAGGGGGGTTGTAGTGCCACATCTGTCTACTTTTAATTAGTGCCAGCATATCATACAGTACTGTCTATATACTGAGCCCATTTTTTTCTCCCATTAGTCAATGGGTCATAGGAAATTTTTCATGGATTCAGGGTGTGGGTAAGAGAGGAAGCAATATAACAAGAATAGGGCCCATTGGAATCTGGACTATTTGCTCATGTAACTTACTTGTGCCTTCACACTGTATAGACCACTTGCATCTGATGATAGAGTGCTGTTCTGTGTGCCAAAATTTATGGATCGTGGATCAGACAGTAATGATTTTATGATAGGCAATTCAGGTCACTTGGTAAATTGGTGGCCATGGATGTATTATCTGCTGAGGACTAGTAGCAAGTTTGATTTTTTAAAAATGTTTATTTATTTTGAGAAAATGAGAGAGAGAGGAGAGAGAGAATCCCAAGTAGGCTCCATGTTCAGCACAGAGCCTGGATGCCGGGCTTGATGCAGGTCTCATGAGATCATGACCTGAGCCGATATCAAGAGTTGGACACTTAACTGACTAAGCCCCCCAGGCGCCCCCTATAGCTTGGTTTTCGAGAAGAGAATAGTTATCTGTAGAAGATGACTTGCTTTGTTGCAACTCCCTGAAAGTTTACACTAAGATTCTGTAAGGACCTGCTTGAGCTTGAGCAGTCAGAATGCCGTCATCAACTTGGTAGGGAGCTAAGTAGAACATGAGAGTCTTCTGGAATGAAAAGTTGATCAAGGTTCCTATAGACTGGATTGCGCCGGAGTTCATATAGCTCTGAGGTAAAGCTGTGAGGGTGTATTGCTAGCCCTGACAGCCGAAAGAAACTGTTCAGGTAGTTTTTTTTTTCTAAAAGGTTGGAAGAAATAGCTTCATTCCAGTTGCCAGGAAATGTATTGACCTGCTCCAGCAATGAAACTGCATCTTTCGCTGCAGCTGCACTTAGAATCACATGTGACTATGCTTACAGTAATATGCTGACATTCCCTAAGATTCATCTGTTTTCTGCACTAAGCCAGATAAGTTGAATGCTCATGTGGTTGAAGTCACCACCCCTGTATCTTTTAAGTCCTTAACAGAGGCACTAATCTCTGCAATCTCTCCAGAAAGGTGGCATTACTTTTGATTTACTATTTTGGTAGGTAAAAGTTCTAGTGACTTCCACTAGCTTTTTTTTCTGTCTGGTTTTCCTCTGTAAATCCTTTAGTGCTTGAGTCAGGTAACCAATATGGATATGGTGTCAGTTTCTGCATTTGTCTTTTCTTCGTTATGGATTCCAAACTAGGGAAATAAGCTGGGTTCAAGTACCTACTGCGCCCAATGGCGAAATATCTGAGCCAAAATTCAGTCAGTCTCTTGACCTCTGTAAGCTCCTACCCTAACTAGTGAACCATAATAGCATGTTAGTTCTTCAGGAATTAGTGTTAGTTCAGATCCAGTGTCTAGTTATCCCAGTGAATAACTCCCCTTCTCTAGTGCATAGTCACCTTGGCAAATGGTTGCATGTTTCTTTGAGAAAGGCTAGGAAGAAGATTTACAGTATGACCTTCTGGCAGTATGTTGGGGTTTCCAAACGGGACCCTACCTCTTTATTCAAGGGACACCTGGTCTATGAACTAGCCCAAGTCTGATAATTGACTGAGAGCAAAGACTCTTTTCTGAGTTGATTTAAGTCCTACCTCTGGTAATCAGACTTAGAACTTTTATTCTTATACAAATCAGATAATATTTTATTTTATTAAATAATTTTTTTTTTAGTTTATTTATTTTTTGGAGAGAGAGGGAGAGAGAGAGCAAGCGAGCATGGGAGGGGTAGGGAGGGAGAGAGAATCCCAAGCAGGCCCCCCACTGTCATTGCAGAGCCTGATGAGGGGCTGGAGCTCACGAATGGTGAGATCATGACCTGAGCCAAAATCAAGAGTTGGATGCTTAGCCAACTGAGCCACCCAGACACCCCCCCAAATCATATAACATTTAAGTAGAGTATGTATTTTACTCCTATGAACACCATGATCAGTTAGCCAACACCTGTGATCTCTGTGGGTAAAACTGTTTTGTTTACTACTTTGATTCCATTATGGTAAACATGTCCATTTTGTTTCTGGAAGTTAAGTGCTACCACCTGGTCTTTGTCACTCCAGATACCATTGTCTTCATTGATTTCAGGGACCCAGCCAGATGGCTGTTATCTGTGGCCTTTCAGCTGCACAAAGCTTATCAAGCCATATAGAGCTAGCTCATGAAAGATTCTGGGACTCCCCTCACCAATACATTTCTCAAACATTGGTAAAGGAAGGTTTTTTTTTGTTGTTTGTTTTGTTTTTTTTTTTACTTTCCCTGGAGACATAGGGGTGGGTGAGCAAGACTTACATTATAAATATTCTCTGTATGTTAAAAAAGTTATAAGCCATTTTCCTTAAGAACTCCAGAATGGGTACCTGTGTTTACAAGATAAGGAAGAAGTTTGTTTATGATCACAGTGAATAAAGCAAATTGATATACAGAATGTAGTCTCAGTTTGAAAAGCATAACTGCCAACAAAATGTTTATATCTAATGCTTTTAGAGTGAAAAAGGAATTTTCTTGATCATCAATGTATTAAATGTTTAGACTTTCTTAGGTGAAGGTAAAACCCATTTGTATGTTATTTTCTGTGTTTTACTATGTGATTAAAAATCCACATTAAATAACAGGGTTTTCTTTTTCCCCCTATTCTAAGGATGAACATGACTATTCATGTTCTACATGTATTTATACATATATACATATACACACATATATGTAGTCTAAAAAAATCTCAGTCTTTTGTCTTCTATTGTCTCTCCGTTATTTCTTTATTATTATTATTTTTTAAATGTTTACTTAGTTTTGAGAGAGAGAGACAGAGTTTGAGCATGGAAGGGCAGGGAGAGAAGGAGACACAGAATCCAAAGCAGGCTCCAGGCTCCGAGCTGTTAGCACAGAGCCCAACGTGGGACTCGAACTCACGAACTGTGAGATCATGACCAGAGCCCAAGTCAACGCTTAACTGACTGAGCTGCCCAGGCACCCTATGTGTCTCCATTATTTCTTAATAATTCTCCCCTTTTGGAGTCTTGCAAGAGACTGAGGTAGATAAGAGAATGAATGTCTGACAAAGTTGAAGAGATAGACTCAATTTAATGTTTCTACTGTGGAATTACAGGGTACCGAAGTAATAACACTAGCTTCAAAAGCAGTGGTTTATTTGGGTCGTGTAGAAATACTTAGTATTTGAGCTTGTCTAAAAGAAAATATTTATTTATTATTATTATTATTATTTTTATTTTAGAGAGAGAGAGTGTGAGAGGGGAAGAGGGACAGAGAGAGAGAGAGAGAGAGAGAGACAGAGTCCCAAGCAGGTTCCACACTTGGCGTGGAGCTTGACATGGGGCTCGATCCCATGACCCTGGGATCACGACCTGAGCCAAAATCACCAGCTGGACACTCAACTGACTGAACCACCCAGGCACCCCTGAAAGAAAACATTTAAATAGAGAGCTTGTAGCCATTTTTTTCTATCTTCTCTCTGCTATGGGCTATTCATTTAAAAAAAAAAAAAAGATCTGCCTTTATGTAATAATTTTAGGTAAGTCTATACCTAAGAAACATAGAAATTGGGTGCTATATATTAGGCTAGCAGTTTCTAATCTACCGTGAGATAATGAAAGAAATATATGCCCTTGACAAGAGATTGATTAGTCCCAAACAAGATGGAAAATTTATTCTTCCCTGAGAACCTTCTCTGATAAGAAGCACAGCCAGTTGAGGTTGGCCTTTTCAGCCAGATAATTATGCCACAACCCTAGTGGAATTGTTAATCAGAGTCAGATTCAGGTAATTCGCCCTGAATCACAAAAGATAATAATGCTCAAGTAGGTGTCTACAAAACAAAATCATATTGTACATACCAGAAGAGAAGAATATTATTATAAATAATAAAACATTCACTGGGTTATGATATGGGTACACACACATGCATATATTTTTATATTTAATGTAAGTGTTATGATGTCTCGTAGTAATATGAAATAAAATGTGAAAAAAAACCCCAAACAAACAAAAAACAAACAAACAAAAAATGTTGCCAAGGAATATCCAGAGTTGAAATGGTCTTAATATTAAAAGCGAGTGAGAGGGATTGAAGCAGATAGTGGTGATGTGCAAGTATAGGCTGGCATCCAAATACAGAGACGTACACATATAGACGACATTGGAAGGTTTTGAGTTAGTGCTGTTGAAGTATATAGTGTTCTGACACATTCTGTTCTTCATTTGGACTTTGACCTTTGAAAAGCCATTTATGACCACTTTTCAAATTGTTTTTTTATTGCTCTTTATCTGCGTTTTTAGAACTCCTTTTGATATCTTTAACTGTTTATTGTTTCTTGGGCCATGGTGCAGTGGTTATTATTAGGGTAAGTCAAATTAGTCAATAAGGTCCTGGGTCCTAGTGACCTTTTCTTTTTCTTTATAAGCCTTTTGCCATGTTAAGGAACCAGGAACTATTTCTTTTTATGATGGATGTGGGTGACTTAATGTATACGTTGTACTTCAACTGAACTTTATTGTATAAACATTTTCAAGCAAAGAAACTTTATTTTATGTAGAATATAAGAATATGCATGGGTCAGTAAGGAGAGGTCATTTTGTCCCCTTACCCCTCAACGCTCATATTAAACTGGTTTTATTCTTCTGAATTTCTAAGAGGAAGTTTTCTCCCTTATTGTAAAAGCCAGCAGATTTCCCGAGTGTCCTTGAATGATTTATTCATGGCCTACTTGTGTAGTAGCAAAAGAAAAGAATTATACATTACATTTTTTTTTATCTTGTGCAAGAGCAATTTTTAAAAAAATATATTTGGTAAGACTTTTAATAAAATTTTTAATGAGTTGTCTTTCTAACTCATAGTAATTACAAAGAGTACTGTCTTCTCCATTATCATGGCTCAGAGCAGCGTCTTTTTTTTTTGCCCAGCTGGGATATGTGTTGCTTCTATATTACTTTTGGTTTTTAAGTTAAATATTCTTCTTCTGTTTAAAAAAAATCTAAGGTGTACCCATACTTGAGATAGTGTTTAAATTATACCTTGATGAATATAATCAATTTATTAATAACATTTTATCCAAAATTAAAACACTAAATATCAACAATGTGCTGAGATAAAGTTAGTCTGTGATTGAGCCCAAAATTTTTTCTTCTTTCTCTCTCCTTTTATTTTTGTCTTTCTTTCTTCCTTTCTTCCTTCCTCTCTCCCTTCCTTCCTTCCTTCCTTCCTTCCTTCCTTCCTTCCATTATTCTTCTTTCCTTTATTATTGCCTTCTTTCCCACTTTTCCAAAGTTCCAGCAATTGAATACATGAAGAATGGATAAATGATCTCATGTAATTACTGGCTTACTCTCTTTCCTCCTCTTTTTAGACTGTAAATTCTATGAGGACAGATACCATGCCAATCTTACTTACCTCCATGTGTCTAATACCTTGGATTAGTACATAGTAGGAATTCAGTAAAGTATATGAATGAATAATAAAACGTATATTATGAATGCTTCTTTTTGAAATCACCCTTGTTGAAAATATGTTTCTTGTTTATTGAAATATTTAGATTATAAAATATGCTAGGGAGAAATTATAATATGAAAAGAAAAATCTTTTAATAAGAATATTTTAAAATTTGCTATTTGTTTAACAGAAGTACAGTGGACAATCAATTTAAAGTGGCTTTTAAAACTAAACTTTTGATTATTTTGGATTAATCTTTTGAACTACATTTGACCATGTGACCTTGATTAGCTCAACTGACTTATGGCCCAACTAAATTAAAATAGTTTGAGGGCATAATATGGAAATACTCATATTTTTACAATAAGTATCAGTTTTAAGGGTTTTAATTGAAACATGATGTGGGCCTGTGTAGATAATAGCATTTTTATTATTTATTTCAAATTGTAACTTGAGAATTTTAAGGATTGAAGAATATTTCCAAGTATAACAGAAAATGATGTGCTCTTGGGTTCAGAAATTATTATTTAAGCAAAATAAGCCTGACTGATCAGAAACACAAGGACCAGAGTAAATGTATATAACTCCCCCAAACAATGTTAGTATATAGACTGTTCATTTAATTGTTGGATAACAGGTATGTACACATATGTTATTTAGAAGATAGGAAAAAAAGAAAAGAGCTCACTACTAACTACAGTGTGGGCCTTTGTAAGGTACGAAGTAGCCGTAAGTCTGAACTTGATATACTATGAACTTAATTTGATCACTTGTTTAGAAAGGCTATTAATACTTGGCTATACAGCAGTATACTTTGGAGAATACGACTCTCCTCGATGTTTCCTAATACCTTTTCAGCTCTATCTAATTGTAATCTCTCTGTTACTCTTTGCTTAGCTTTTGTCTCTTTGTGACTTTGGGATATATTTTCATCTTACATTTTTCTCTAGGCATCCACAAGGACAAAGATAAACCTCCCAGCTTCTCTGTTGTCCTTGAGACTTTGAGGCATACCTTGACAGATTACCAGAACAAGCTGGAAGACGCGTCTAATGAGGTAACACTGGCACTGTTTGGCTCCACACATATAGCCTTCGGCCTGCAGCAGTGCATTCCCTTGCTTGTTACAAAGGTCAGAAAGATGGGGGATGTTGAATTGACAGCTTCACAGATACAAAAAATAATAAATTGTCCGTCACTGTTCTTTCTTTAAGTGTGGCCTAAAGTCGTGTCTCACGTTTTCGTAACTCTGCAGTCACACTGTGATTTTCAAAGTTGCAAAGACTCTGTCGCTTTCCCGGCCTTCAAAATGTATCTATCTTGACTTAATAAAAAACTGCACGAGTCTTCTGTGTTCATATGTTTCTATTTAAGTGTTAATGTGCTTTTATGAAATTAGGGATAGGTAGTGGAAATTGAGGCTGTGTCAATTATTTTAGGTTAAGATTTCTAGAAATTGAGGAAGTCTTAATGAAAAAAAGAGAGAAGTTCTCATTTTCTAAAGAACGTAAATGTTAGAAGTTTTCAAAAACAACCATCTGTTTGATGTAGCCTGCTAGTTTTTAATTTGCTGATTAAAAAAATCTCGTGCTTCTCTTTATCGTCTCATTTGTATTGTTTAATGTGTAGGTTGATAATTTTCTTGGGTATTAAAATATTTTATGAGTTTATGCTTAAAAATTGAAGAGTTTGTTTAGTTGCATCTTGTCGAATTAGAGAGTATGAAATAATTACATTAAACACAATTAGTTAGCAGAACAACAAACAGACTGTTCAAACCAAAGACAAGCCACATAGCATGGAATTTAGTGTTTATCCTTTTGTTTGTTTCTTTCAAGTAATACAAGGCCATTATATCCTTATATTTCACATTTCAAAAGAGGTTTCTTTTGCTTTAGTTTACCAAGGTCAACGAAGGAGGAAAAGTGAGCCTTCTTAATGCCCTCTGTCATTGTTCAGAAGGCAAAAGCGAAAATGACCGCTGGAATAATTAAATTGCCGTAAAGAACAAATATTGCCAAGTCGCTCCCAGTGAGACAAGGCAACCTGTATTGTTAGTACTTTCTGAAACTCTTCTGAGGCCCAGGTCTGGAAGCTGCAGGGTAACTAGGAACATATTACCCACAGCGAATTGTTATTTGGGAGGATGAATGTCACATGATCCTCAGCACAGTTGAAAAGTCGACTCAGCAGGCTTTGGCTTAGTAATGTGCTTTGTTGTGAACCAGTGCCAGAGACAGCAGTGGGGAGACCAAGGGGGTGGCTGAAAAGAAAGCAAAAAGAGCAGTCTGACAGAAAGAAGAATGAACTGTCAAAGAAAATAAATCACAAGCGGAGCAGGACCAACTGATGACCTGCCACAAGCCTTCCCAGTAGGACTGCCTGTGACCGACCCTGAAGTTGTCATATGGAGGGAGAGACCAGTGAATACCCTCATGATGTATAGAGAGAACAGTCTTCTGCTCTGTCCTTTTTCTCTTTCCTTATAGATGCCACTGCTTTTGGCATGTTGGTCCAGGAGGATTTTAAGAATAAAGTTGTATTTGTTTACAGTAAGAATAAAATCCTTTATCCAGCCATCGAGTAAATGCACAATAACATCACTGACATTTTAAGCTTGAATGCTTTCTTTTCTTTTTAGCCATGCGCACTTGTGACAGAAATGACATAGTTAACCAAAAGAAAGAATTTTTTTAACTGTTAATCACTGTTGGAACATTGGTATTTAAGTAATTGCATAAAAAACATTTAAAGATGAGCTTTTTTGAGTTACCCGTCCTTGAAAAATACAAAAAAAGTAACTTCCGTTTTCTTTCATCAGCTAAACAGCGTGAATGATGCTAAGGAAAAAGCATCGAATGAACTCAGTTCTACCCAACAGAAGATAGAATCTCACACTAAAAATATTAAGGTATTAGGACTTAGAATGACTTTTTCTTTTTGTATTAAGAGACCCAAATGACTATCGAGGGAATATTTTAAAGTAGAACTATCTGAAAATGTATCTTCCTATTTTTTATTAAGTACATTTGGATACAGTTTTGAATTTTTATTGTTGATCAAAGAAACAAGAATGTTTTTTTCATTAAAAAAATAAAACTTGGTTGGAAATTATTTTGGTTAAAGGAAAAATGCATTTCCCAGATTTAATTATAATACCACAGACTGAAAAAAACGATTTAAGATTTAATGCCCAGCCTCAGATACATATTCAACATATTTTACATAAGCACATCAGTATTTGGAGTCAGTTTTCATCATTGTAGGGTGGAGCCATTGTTTTTAATGCATCAGGCCTAGTAACGGGCTGGGGCCGCACCTGGCTATGGTCCAGGACAACAGTTTATTTTATTCTCTGCACTGGTTTTATGTATTACATCTTTGCAGAATCATACTGAGGCAAGTGTGGGCGTCGGAATGTCTTTGTATTGCTTAATGTTGAGCTTGTCATGGACATACTTCAGTAGAGTTTGTTAATAAGGTTGAAGAAGAAATAATTCAGAATCTTATGTCCCACATGCGAGATTTCTGTTAGAATTTGCATGTCATTGGGAAGTAAATGTTCTTATACGGAAGGTAAAAGATTTCACTTAAAAGTGTTATTTACATGTTATTAAAATGCTTTGAGCTACCAAGTTATTATTATTTTTTTAAATGATGAATTGAAAGGAAAAGTCCTTTTCAAAGAGCTTTTTGGAATTAGCTATCTTGGGAATATTTTATGTTTACATGTTAAAACTTAGCAGTTTTTTTCTAACTTTTGAGCTACAATAGCATACTTTAGAAAGTATATTCAATCCAATACCTTAAAATGCCCAAGTATGTTTGGCACTGTAGTCAGATGCTTGCCTTTACGATTCTTTTATGGTAAAGCTTAGGAAGTCTTCATTATGTATTTTACATTTGCATCCTCGGCCCCTTTACTGGCCGGCCTTCATATGGTCTCTTTATTTTGTATCTCTGACAGGACCTTCAGGATAAACTGGCTGATGTCAGTAAAGAGTTAAGTCATTTACGCACTAAATGTGCAGACAGAGAGGCTCTCATAAGCACTTTGAAAGCGGAACTACAAAATGTGCTGCACTGTTGGGAGAAAGAAAAGGCTCGAGCGGCCCAATCGGAGAGTGAACTGCAGAAGCTTTCCCAGGCTTTCCAGAAGGATACCGAGGTATCACCTGAGACAGGATGCCTGGCAGGAAAGGCCTTCACTAATCTCGGTTTTAGAAATTTACATACATCACGTGGCTATTTTTACTTAATTCAAAAAAATTTAATTTAGTTCAAAAAAATTGTTCTGAGCCAACCGTTTTGAAATAGTCATGCCAGTCGCAAAATCGGTCACTCTTTCACTATCAGGTCATCCTAATTTGGAGAGAAGTGATAGAGTTTAACCCCTCGGTCACTCGTGCCGCTTGTATCCCCAGCACTTACGCTCCTGATAGTCCTTTCAAAGTTTGCCTATTTGCCACTGACAAAACTATTTTTTATTTCAGTAGTTTAGCAGCTGAACATGGTGGGGATATGTTTCTCATGATCAGAAAGAACCAGACTTGGCTAGTGGTACTTCTGTTTGCAAAATGTGAATGTGGACAAGCCACACAGCTTAGTCTCTCCACATCTTTCCTTATTTGCAAAACAGAAGTAATATCTGCTCTAACAGTCTCCTTACTCTTTACAATTACAGGGTAGTAACCAAAATGTGGAAAAATAGAAGTCACCCACAATATTAGACCTTTATTTGGATGCCCTCGAGAGTTGCCTATGCATTTTTATTTATTAATAAATTCTTAAAATATTATGGCAAAACTTTTATATTCTGTGTGAGGCTGGGTGAATGGAATTGTTATCTTATATGTTCTTTCACCCATGGGATATAGAGCTAGTTTAGCTAGTGTGGAGCTGGTTTATCTGAGTCTTCCTGCATATTGAGTTCATTACTCCAACAAATATGGACATGAATGCCAAGAGAGTAAAAAGGAAACATTCTTTCCACTCTTCTTACAGTCTGGGATTTAAATTGTGTCCACATGAAGGGGCTGGAATTGTTCTACACATCAGATAATGATTAAAGTAAAGGAAACTAGAAGCCTGACTGTATTGTAAAGTCAGCATGTCTACAGCATTGTGGTTGGGTTCAACATGTGTGAATTGATTTTGGATCTTGAGATTCTCTTTTCACGCCAAATGGATGATTATCATGCATGGTTTGTCACAGCCCAAGCAAAAAGGACATAATGGCGACACAATGAATTATCCTTTAGGATGAACTTGATTGCTTGGCAAAATGTGGAGGGTGAAGACCTTTAGTGCCTGAATATCACATTTGGTTAGTTGGATTTAATAAGGTTTTTAAGGATCTCAACCCAGTTGAAAATGCAAAAGACATCTTTAGTTGCTTAAAAAAGAAAAAGGCGTAACATATTTATGAAGATTCTTCTGATATCCTAACTCAAGTTAGTGGCTGTAACTACGTATTAAAATTTTTTGGCTTTAAATTGTTATATTGGGAAAAAGTAAGGTGTCATCTAGAGGCAATTAAAGATACACATTTTGATATATATAGAAAAACTTTCCCCACAATTTATAAACACAAAACCTTTGCATATGCTAGATACAGTTATTCTTGTCTAGAAGGTTAGCATTTCTATTTTTCCCCCCTCAAATTTCCTTCTTTTAAAAGTTTTCTTTTCTTGCTGGTCTATTAAAAAAATCTTGAGGCAACTTATTATCTACATAAAATATCCTTTTGCAGCTTTACAATTGCCTTGTCTTGAGTTCCACTCTTTGGCAGTTTATAGATGAAACACCTTATAAAGAGAGCCATTTGGCACGTTAGTAAATAAACTTTTTGTGTGTTCAAGATGGGATCGGCTTTTTACTGAATTCTACAGCATAGTGTTTCTAGGTCGTTAAACAATGGATGGTTTAGTTACTACAATGGCAATATAATTTTAAAGAACTTTTTATTGTATATTTCTAATTGGACAGTTTTGGAAATGTGTCTTGGGCAGCCATGTCCATTTCTTTTTGCCTGTTACTTTGTAATATTTAAACACCTGTAAATGCTCAATGTGCCAAATACTATATGAACTTACAGGGAAAACAGATGAACCCCTCTTCCATATCTTTCATATCACTGTCTGCTTTGCCTAAGGGGCTTGGGATAGATTTCCTATAAGAGGTAAGCAAACTGGAATCTCTGGGGGAAGAAGAAAGCTGAGTAATTGTGTACATGTAAAGCACAGATATTGTATAACTTTGTCTTCAGTGGAACTGAGCAACAGTCTTCTCTCTATATTGGTTTTTTGACTTAAATAACATCTGTTTGGGCAGATGTAAATATGAAACTGTAGAATGACTATACCGACATCTAGTTAAAAGGGCTTAGAAACAATTAGTCCAGACATGTCATGTATCTGAGAAAGGTGATGTCTGAACAGGCACTTAGGTGACATCCTCAGTAGTAACAGAACTGGGGTCAGAACCCTGGTCTTCTGGCTTCTAGACTTCAGATTTTTGGTTTTGAATACCAAGTTTAATCAATTCTAAGTTTGTATCTGCTGTGTAGTTTTGAATGTAAAAAAATTACCCAAAATGACAGCATTCTGAGACTTGAACATTTTAATTCCTTCTCAAGTTTTTGAAACAAATACTTCCCCGTGCATAGTGTGTGTTTTACTTCTTACAATGTGGATATACTGGAATTATTATTTTTTTTCTCACAGGAGAAGCTAACCTTTCTTCATACCTTGTATCAGCACTTGATAGCAGGCTGTGTGCTCATAAAACAACCAGAAGGCATGCTGGATAAATTCTCGTGGTCCGAGCTCTGTGCAGTCTTGCAGGAGAATGTTGATGCCCTGATCTCAGACCTCACCAGGGCTAATGAGAAGGTAACTGTCCTCAGGCACCAGATACCTCTATTAAATTCAGTGACATTTGTCCACATCACAGTATCATTAAGAGGGGCTGACATTCATCTTATTTCAAAAAGAATTTGGGTGTTAATAATTCAATACCATTAATTATGGCTTGTCTACAACTCAGTTTGATGCCATTGCTGTGGGCATGTAAATGTGACTGAAGTCTGTATGAAGTCTCTAAGCTCCACACTCTGTGCAGGACATGCTAATACTACTAGCCAGTATTAGCCACAGGGACCTAATTAAAAGAAAATAAATTAATCTTACTGATGAAGCAATTCAAAGAACTTAGTCATTTACATTAATAAACCAACTCTTTATGTTAGCATAAAATAGAAACAAGATACAGCTATTCAAAAACATGATCTTAAAATTTTTGCTCAGGAAATAATGAGGTGTTACTTTAAAAGCACTTAAAAATTTAAAATTATGTTTATGATATTTCTTGAATTATAATAAGATGTGTATTACAAAACCCTTTCCGTGCTGTAGCATGTGAGAGGTATACACGGTAGGAGAAAACAGTAGACTCTTACGATCACTTTACCATTCATGAGCCCAGAAATTCAGTCTTTCAAAAAATTTTTTAAAAAGCCCTATTTTGGTGGTGGAAAATTAAAATGGCTTAGCAGACCAACATATTTCACCATTGAAGATATCAGTTCTTATCCTGGGTCTATCGAACTGGTCAGAACTATGTTATGTGGTCTGGTTTCCAGATCTTAGTTGAAATGGCACTTGCTCTTATGGGACGTGAAGAGAAAAACTTACCTAAGTTGTTGTTGTTGTTGTTGTTGTTGTTGTTGTTGTTGTTGTTTTTAACTCTAATCTGTTGAATTAATGAAACAGCATCTTGGCCTAATTTTAGACTGAGGGCATTTTGCCTTGGTTCGATTGGCAAATACAACCACGGGCACTGAGAAGTAGGATTGAGGAAATGAGGGAATACATTGTGAGAAGCCCAGATGCTGTTCATGATTGTGAATGTGTGTATAATGGGTTTGAAAATTACTGGCAATTAAAATGAGTACATGTTTGAACCCTCTGAGATGGTATTATGTTTTAACAGTTTTTCATAGTTTCGAACATCATTAATTGTCGTACATCTCAGATGATTTTCTTTCCAGCGTTTGGAACGTGAAATAAAAAAATGGTTGTACTGTTCTGTTTTATTATATGTAAAATGTTTGTAGATTTGTAAATGTCATTGAAATGCTGTTTCCCATTGAAGAGCTTTGGTTCTAGAAATAAGAATAGTCTTCTTAATTTTCTCAGTAAAGTTGATTCTAGAGTGAGTAACTTTATTAGAAAGAGAAAAATGGTTTGTCATCTCAGCATATGTGCATACAAATGACACCATATTCTCCTAAAATATGATAATTTGCCCTACCGATTTCGGTTTCTTAATTTTTGGGTTTTCATTTTAACTTACAATTTTTATGTGAGCTTAAGGAATGAAGCATAGGTGAAAATTTTGGATGGTTTTGGGGGAGATGTACAAAGAAATGTTTTGTGAGCCTATCTCATTCTCTGTTGCATTTCCCCGTTTAGATAAGTCATCTGGAGTATATCTGTAAAAACAAGTCTGACACAATGAGGGAGCTTCAGCAGACACAGGAAGACACTTTTAACAAAGTGGCAGAGCAGATCAAAGCCCAAGAGAGCTGCTGGCAGAAACAAAAGAAGGAACTGGAGTTGCAGTACTCCGAGCTCCTCTCTGAGGTGCAGAAGAGGGCACAGGTATGCTTCTCCTGCAGAGCTTTAAAAAACGGGCTGATCAAATATTTTACTATTTCAGGTGCTTTCTTTTAGTACCAATGCCATATCCGTTTGGAACTTTTGAGAATGCCTAGAGCTTATTCTGCACACATACATGTGATCATGCAAACACATACACATACTCACAAATGCATGTGTGTGTGTGTGTGTGTGTGTGTGCGTGTATATGTGTGTCTGCATGTGTATTAAGGATTGTCTTATAGTTAAGTTGGGAAGTAGGTTTCTGGTTAAAGCACCTTAGAATGCGCTGATCAAGTAAATGATAACATTGCATTTCCTTTATTTATTTTTAAAATGAAAGGTTAAGAGATTTGGTCAAATGTCAGTTTTAGTCTAGATAATCCTTTTGTCCGGTTTATTACACTTGTGGAGGTTCCTATATGAACCATCATTTTAATTCATTTGGGGTTGAAATTTGTTATACTTCCTAATATTATATAAGAACTAGAGTTATAATTGTAGACCCTGTAGCAAAATCATTCACTGTTGGATGAATTATTATTTTTTTTATGTTGGATTCGACTGAGAACAGAAGTTTTGGGTAGTTAACATAGCTGTATTTTTCCCTATATAAATTATTCTCATCATAATTTATATTGTTAACTGTCATCCCTGCCCAATCAGGAATAACATACAAAGATAGTGTATACTTTTTTTTGGGGGGGGGTATTGACTTTGATAATAGTTCATGTGTTCCTAAGATAAGATGCTTAGGACTCTGATTCAGTGTTTAACCTCTTTATTTGGTCCATAATTATATCGTTTCATACTTCTATTGGCAAGTTTAATTAAAAAATATTATTTTTGTTTGTTAATAGTTTCAGGTTGCTTAAAATAAGACCATTCTGCTTTCCCAAACATATGAACTTATGCCTTCTTCTATGAATTCGAATGAAATACACTCTCTAAAAGTAGCTATTTGTTGTGTTCAGTGTTGCAGGGTGACATGTGATATGATCTGCATTTTGAGGTGCGTGGGTAGCTCAGTCGGTTAAGCCTCTGACTCTTGATTTTGGCTCAGGTCATCATCTCAAGGTTGTGAGATGGAGCCCCACCTCTGGCTCCCTGCTGACAGGCGGAACCCAGTTGGGACTCTGTCTTTCCCCCTCTCTCTCCCCCTCCCTGGTCTCTCTCTCTCTCTCTCTAAATAAACTTAAAAAAAAAAAACTTAAAATATTTCATTATTCCAGAAAGTTCTTTTATGCCCTCTTTCAGTTTCCACTCCATGGGCTACCATTGTTCCTATCCTATCATCATAGATTACTTTCACTTGCCCTTGAGTTTCCTCTCAATGGAATCATTCAATATGTAGTGTTTGGTGGTTGGCTTATTTCACTCAAAATAGTGTTTTGATAGTCATCCATGTTGTTGTGTATTCACAACATGTTGGTAATTCATTCTTTTTTATGGTGAGATAGTATTCTATTTTATAATTACACCACAATTTGATAGATTGTGAGTAGATGGATATTTGGGTTGTTTCCAGTTTTGGGCTGTCATAAATAAAATTGCAGCAAGTATTATTGTATGAGTAGTTTGTTGACGTAAGTTTTCCTTTCTCTTTAAGAAATGAAAGTTAAGAGTGAAATTGCTAGGTCATGGTGTAGGTGTATATTTATAAAAAAAACTATCAACATTTTTTCCATTTTTCCAAAATGGCTGTATCATATTATATTTTCATGACCAATATATGAGAATTTCCATTGTTCTACATCCTCTGCAATATTTGGTATTGTCAGTCTTTTAAATTTTAGTCACTCTAGTTGTTTTAAAAAGGTATTTCACTGTGGTTTTAATTAATGTTTTCTTGGTGATTAATGCTATTCAGCACTTTTCATGTTCTTATTGGTCATTCCTATATCTTCTTTTGTGAAGTGTCTCTTCAAGTGTTTGCCCATTAAAAAATTGGGATTCTTTGTGTTTTTATTATTGATTTGTAAGAGTTCTTTAGATATTCTGGATAGAAATCCCTTGTTGTACATATGTATCACAGATATTGCCTTCCAGTATCTCACTTGTCTTTTCATGTTTTAATGTTTCTTTTGATGATCCCAAGTTTTAAGATTTTGGTGAAATGCAACCTGCAAATCTTTTTCTCTTTTGAGTATTTATTTTTATGTGGCAAGCAATGTTTCTATACCCCCAAGGTTGTTAAGATAATCTCCTAGTGTTTCTTCTGGAAGTTTTAAAGTTTTAGCATTTATGATTAGGTCTGTGATCCATCTCAAATTAATCTTTGTATGTAATATTAGGTAGAGGCTGAGGTTCCTTTCTGCCCTGTATTTATTGTTCCCACACCATTGTTCACGACTTTGCTTTCCTCATTGACAAGCCTTGATCCCTTTGTGAAAAAAAAAAAAAACTGACCATATATAAGAACCACAGATCTGTTGTGTATCCCTATGGTTTTGCCTCTTCCAGAATGTCATGTAAGTGGCCCATACAGTCTTGCCTTTTCCAGAATGTCATATAAGTGGAATCCTATAGTATGTAGCCTTTTGGGTCCGACTTTTGTTTCACTTAGCAAAATATGTTTGGGAATTATTCATGTTGTTGCATGTATCAGTAGTAGTTCATTCCTTTTTACTACTGAGCTATATTCCATTGGATGGATACCATTGTTTGTTTATACTTGCTGATGGGCCTTTGGGTTGTTGTTTTTGTTTTCTAGCAATTATGACCAAGGAAGTTTTAAATATGCATGGATAGGTTCTTGTGTGATCATAAATTTTCATTTCTCTTGGGTAAATACTTAGAGGAGTGTGATTTCTGGTTATATGGTAAGTACATATTTATATGTTGTATAAATGGTTCTATGGTAAGAAACTATGAAATTGTTTTCCCAAGTGTCTGTACCATTCTGAGCTCCCTCTAGCAATGTAAGGGAGTTCTAACTGCTCTGTATCTGTGCCAGCATGCTGTTTCATAATTTTTTTTGTCTTTTCTAGATATTCTAGTAGGCGTGTAGTGATTGTGGTTTTAATTTCTGTTTTCCCTAGTGCATAATAATGTTGAGCATTTTTTTCATATGCTTATTTGCCATCTGTGTGTATGCATGGGTGAATTATCTGTTCGCACGTTTTGCCCACTTTTTAAAAAAGTTTATTTATTTTGACAGAGCGAGAAAGAGAGTGCGAGTGGAGGAGAGGCAGAAAGAGAGAGGGAGAGAGAGAATCCCAAGCAGACTCTGAGCTGTGAGCACAAAGCCTGATGCAGGGCTTGATCCCACGAACCTGTCCAATCAAGAGTTGAACACTTAAGTGACTGAGCCACCCAGGTGCCCCTTTTTGTGCCCCCTTTTTAACTGGGTTGCTTAGTTTCTTGTCGCTGAATTTTGAGAGTTGTTTATGTACTCTGGATAGAAACCTTTTGTCAGATAAGTGATTTGCAAAAATTTTCTCCCATTCACATAAAGGTCCTTTTTGCAGAGCAGATGTTTAAAATTTTTATAAAGTCCACCTTATCAATGTTTTTCTTTTATGACTTTAGTGTTGTATCTAAGAACTCTTGGCTTAGTGTAAGGTCATCAAGATTTCCTCCTGTTTTTTCTTCTATAGGTTTTGTAGTTTTAGGTTTTAGAAATAGGTCTATGATTCATTTTCAGTTAATGTTTATAAAGATATGAGGTATGGGTTGATGTCCATTTTTTTCATGTGGATGTTCAGTTAATCCAGGACTATTTGTTGGAAGATTATCCTTTCTCTATTGAATTGCCTTTGTACTCTGTCAAAATCCATTTCCTGTATTTGTGTAAATCTATTTCTGTACTTTCTCAACTGTTCCATTTATTTATGTGTGTGTTCATTTTTAATACTATACTGAGTTGATTTTTGTAGCTTTTTAGTAAGTCTTGAAATTAGGAAGTATGATTCTTCAAACTTTCATCATTTCCTATCAGTTTTTTTAATTGGATAAATTTAACATGTAACCTTGTATAAATTTAAGGTGTATATTGTGTTACTTTGATACATTTATATATGTAATATAGTTGCCATTGTAATGATATTTATCACATTACATACTTGCAGTACATTATTATTATTATTGTTTGACAAACTGTACATTTAATCTCTATGGCTATTTTAGTACTCATTACAAGTTTATACACTTAAACAGCATCCATTTAACACCCCTACTCTCTACTCTTCCATTTCCTGGTAACCACCATTTTATTTTCTGTTTTTTTTTTTCTTAATTTTTATTTTTAGCATGTTTGGTCTTTTAAGATTCCATGTATAAGTGATACCCTATAGTACTTCTCTTTGTCTGGCTTATCCCATTTAGCATAATGTTTTCAAGGTCCATCTGTGATTTTGCAAATGATAGGATAGCTTCCTTTCTCATGGCTAAGTAATATTTTATTGTGCATATATATCACATCTTTTTTAATCCACTCATCCATTAATGGGCATTTGGTTGCTTTCCTATCGTGGCTATTGTCAATAGTGTTGCAATAAACATGGAGGTGTGTGTATCTCATCGAATTCCTGTTTTCATTTCCTTTGAGTATATTCCCAGAAATGGAGTTGCTGGAATGTATGGTAGGTATATATTCAAGTTTTTGAGTGACCTCCATATTGTTTTCCATAGTGGTTGGACTAATTTACATTCCCATGTTCTCGCCAGCACCTGCTGTCTCTTGTCTTCTTGATGATAGCCATTCCAGCGGGTATGAGGTGATATCTCAGTGCGGTTTTCATTTGCATTTCCCTGATGATTAGTGATGTTGAGCATCTGCTCATGTGCTTTTTAACTATTTTGATGTCCTCTTTGGAAAAATGTCTCTTTAGTTCTTCTGCCCATTTAAAAAACGAGAGTGTTTATTCATTATTAAGTTGTGTTAATTCTCTATACATTTTTGGATATTAACCCCATATCTGATATGTGGTTTATAAAAAATATTTCCCATTTTGAAGGCTGCCTTTTTATTTTGTTAGTTTCTTTTGCTGTGCAGAAGCCTTTGAGTTTGATGTAGTCCTGTTTGTTGATTTTTGCTTTTGTTGTTTGTGCTTTTGGTGTCAGGTACAAAGAATCATTGCTAAATATCAGTGAGCTTCTTTCCTATCTTCTAGGAGTTTCTTGGTATCAGGTGTTATATTTAAGTCTTTGATGCATTCTGAGTTAACTTTTGTAAGCGGTGTGAGTTAGAGGTCCAGGTTCATTATTTTGCATGTGTTCCTCTAAATTTCCCAGTACCGTTTGAAGAGAATATCTTTTACCCATTGGGTGTTCTTGGTTCTCTTGTCGAATATTAGTTGACTGTATATGCTGAGATTTAATTCTGGGCTCTCTGTTCTGGTCTATGTGTCTATTTTTGTGCCAGTATTTTTTATTACTATGGCTTGGTGATGATATGATCTTATATGTAGAAAACTTTAAATAACCGATCAAAAAACTTCTTGGATTAATCAATGATTTCAGTAAAGTAGCAGGCTAACAAAATCAACTTACAGAGATCATGAAACATTAGAAAAAGAAATAAAGAAAACTATCCCATTCACAAAATACTTAGGAATAAATTTTACCAAGAAAGTGAAAGATCTGTAGGGAGAAAACTCTTAAGACTTTGCTGAAAGAAATCAAAGACACAAACAAATGGAAAGACACCCTGTGTTCATCGATTGGAAGATTTCATATTGTTAAAGTAGCTGTACCACTCAAAAGCCATCTACAGATTCAATGCATTCCCCATCAAAATACCAAAGTCATTCTTCACAGAAATAGAAGAAACAATCCTAAAGTTTGTATGCAAACACAAAAGACCCCAATAGCCAAAGCAGTCCTGAGAAAAAAGAACAAAACCAGAGATAACACACTTCCTGATTTCAAGCTATCCTATCGGTGTTATGAACTCACTTCTTTTATTCTAAATGTGCAAGAAAGCATAGCAATTCATTTTTCTAACTAAGGGAATCAGTTATCACAAATGCTAGTTTTTAAAGAGAAGCTCTTGGGGTGTCTGGATGGCTTAGTCGGTAGAGCATGTGAGTCTTGATCTCAGGGTTGTGAGTTCGAGCCCCATGTTGGGTATAGAGATAACTTAAAAATAAAATCTTTAAAAAAGAAAAGAAAAGCTCTCACTGAAGACTTTTTTCTGAAGGATGTGTAACACTGTAGGCTTTGATCCATGAGTAGGCAGATTGAAAGTATCATTTTCATTTTCTTAAAAGTACATTAATAAGGGGCGCCTGGGTGGCTCAGTCGCTTAGGCGTCCGACTTCAGCTCAGGTCACTATCTTGCGGTCCGTGAGTTCGAGAGTCACGTCGGGCTCTGGGCTGATGGCTCAGAGCCTGGAGCCTGCTTCCGATTCTGTGTCTCCCTCTCTCTCTGCCCCTCCCCCGTTCATGCTCTGTCTCTCTCTGTATCAAAAATAAATAAATGTTAAAAAATTTTTTTTAAAAAGTACATTAATAATATAAATTGTCATATTGTTTATATTATTTATACATATGTTTACATTTTTATAAATTGTAATTGAATACACAGCAGCGATTCCTTTGGGTTTTGTATTGGGTAAACTGCTATTATAATGCATATTACAGGCTATACATTTTATTTTAGGAAATTTTGTTATGACTATTTCTGCATTTCTGCTTTTTTCCCCTCAAAGCTGCAATGCAAATTACACTATTTTCATTGTATATTACTTAATGTATTTTAAAAAATTATGTTGATAAGAACATAAAGAAGGAAAACACACAGTTGTGTAGGATTGTAGGTTCTAGAGGATGTTTGGTGTTAGATGAACCTGGCCATTACAAGGGGCCATCTGCTGGAAAACACATGACTTATCTATAGCACCCTGTGTTTGATGTTTAGTTCTTGTAAAGAAATGGTTAGTAAAAGACAGGTGGTTAAGTAAAAACCAGCTTTTGGACTCGAATTGCATTCATCTGAAAAGAACACAGTAGAGTTATTTGCAAGAGTTTTGACTGTGTAAGCTTTAAAACAATTAGTACAAATGCTATTAGATAAAGGATACTTGTAGGACAGGAGCCTTGGTTCTAGTATCTCAGCATGTTTTTAGCGTTCGGTGAAATGTGCTAGCCACATGGCTGGGAACTCTCAAATTTAAATACTCCGGAGCCGTCACGGAAATACATCTCAAGTATGTGTGCCTACTGAAGCCTCTGGGCCGAGTGCCACACTACATGCTCTTACTGAGTTTGCTTTTGTAATCTTAGTATTTCTGTTCTTATAGCTTTTCTTTCTGAAAAAGCTGGAGTTACTGGCATAGCAGCGTCCTTAGTAAAAGTAAAGGTTTTTTCCCTATCAGTTAAGTATGGTTAACCTTGATGTAATATTTATTGTAAACACTTTAGGTTTGTTTGACATTTTAGTAAAATCCTCTTATATCACAAAATTAAAGAGTACCTTTGGCAGGAAATCTGGGTTAGTGTTATTAGATGTTGAAACTTTTTTTCTTTTTAATTGAATTCCAAAAATATTCAGAGCTCAGCTTGTTTATATTATTGGAGGTGATAGGTTATACATGCCTGCCTGGAATGGCTCACAGGGAATTAGTTCGACCCTGTCCTGGACACAGGAGGCATTGATGGACTGAGTTGGCGTGAAGGGGGCACCTCTAACGAAATATTTCCAATAATTTCATTAACACAAAAATATCTGCTTCTCAAATAATTGCTTTAGAAATTGTTTTTCTTCTTTTTAAAAAAAAATTGTGGTTTTACATTTACTTATTTTTGACAGACAGAGAGAGACAGAGCCCAAGTGGGGGAGGGGCACAGAGAGAAGGAGACACAGAGTCTGAAGCAGGCTCCAGGCTCCGAGCTGACAGCTCAGAGCCCGATGCCGGGCTCGAACTCACAAACCGTGAGATCATGACCCGAGCCAAAGTCGGACGCTCAACCGACTGAGCCTCCCAGGCGCCCCTAGAAATTGTTTTTCTTAAAAAGACTATGAATTGAATTTGCCTAATGCTCAATAGATTTTTCAACATTTTTTCCTAACTTTGCACGCCTCCTCTGACTCAAGCCTTACCACAACCATGTGAGATAGGTCATTTAAGAATCATTTCTAGTTTGCACATGGAGAAACTAAGGTTCAGAGAACTGATGCCACTTATGTGTTTAGCGAGAAAGTTCTAGAGCTGGGATTAGAATGGAGGTAACAGATGTAAACTATTCAGCCTCTTGCTTGGCATTCAGAAATTGCAAAGTGAATGTTATGTGCTATTTTTTTTTAACTTTCAGTCTTTTTAAAAATGTTTATTTATTTTTTTGGTGGGGGGAGGGGCAGAGAGAGAGGGAGACAGAGGATCTATCTGAAGTGAGCTCTGTGCTGACAGCAGAGAGCCTGACATGGGGCCCGAATTCATGAATGATGACATCATGACCTGAGTTGAAGTCAGATGCTCAGCCAACTGAGCCACCCAGATGCCCCTGTCCTGTTTTAATATATTGTCACCATCCTTATCTTCCTGTCCTTTTTGCGTTATACTACGGTACTGTTTCTTTTAGAAATATATGCTGTTTTGTATGTCAAGTAATACCTGAAAATGGGTCCAGTGGCAGATCAATTTCATATTTCTTGAACTTGCATTTCCAAGTGAGTCTTGATTAATTAATGATCAAACATGATAATTATGGTGACACCCTGTCAACTGTCCACAGATGCTAGTTCCCTTATGTCTTATTTCTCTCAGACTTCCTTTTGTCTGAGAGACTGAGTTTTTCTTACATTATATTGCAAAATTGCTGTTATAGGTAAGAGTATCAAGACAACTTTTACATAATGTATTTAATATTAACAAAAATATATCTTACGTGGTATATACCACATACAGAGGGCACTGTGTTTAACACTGTGGTACTAACAAAGAGATATAACACTTAGTTCTTTCTTCAAAAACTGTCAAATATAATTGTGAAGTCATCATATAAACACATGAGAAATTCAAGAATATAAGGTTGATCACAGCAACTGTGTTTAATTAATTCCCAAGAGAATGCTATAAACTTAGAAGAGGAGGTGGTCACAGTTTGAACTATTTAAAGAGAAGACTGGAGCCAACCTGGACACCGTGGCCGGGGTCTGAAAACCCAGAAGGAAGATCTGAGGCAGATCAGAACTGAGGGGGAGTGCTGACTTACCAACGGTCTGAGGCAGTGTCTTTTAACAACTGACAAATGAAGCATCTTGCCCATGTTGACACGTTCATTCTCAGTATAATGATAAGGAGAACTTTGTTCTTTTGAAGGTTTGGCTTATCCAAAGGGCATTTTGTAGTTTGTACTGCTTTAGATACAAGAGTAAACACAGGCACATAGCACTTTGGCACATAATATTTTTGCCAGGCTACACTTACAAATGAAGATCGTGTTTTTAAGTAAAGTAAATAATCATTATGGGATTTGAGTATATTTCTATTATATGTTATAATATATATAATGTATATAATATATTATATATATTTAATATTATATATAATATATATATATAATATATATATAAAATATATAATATATATATAAAGTCCAGACAGTAGAATTTCTAGGTCATATGGTAAACTGAGCTATTTGCAAAAGCTGATGCATCATTTTAACATCTCCAGCAGTAACGTATGAGACTTCCATTTTCTTCACTAAATGTGCATTATTTTTAACAGAGAAGCATTTACATCATAGGATAAGCAGGTGAATTTATTCATTTTGCAATATTACCATTTCATAAAAAGACAAGGTATGCAGTCTATAAAACTAAGACAGTTTTAATGAAGTCCTTTGATGTCTATGTGTCATCGAATGCCCAGTGTGCATTTTGTCTTTTGCCAATAATAAAGTCCTTTGATGTCTATGTGTCATCAAATGTCCAGTGTGCATTTTGTCTTTTGCCAACATAAAGAATAAGAACGCAGGAAGCAAAAGTGATAAAAAAAGAATTTTATTCCCTCGGGAAATATCTAATTTCTGGTCCAAAGTCTCAAAGTTCATGGAACCCTGTAAGGCGTCCCACAGAGCCTGTGTGCTTCAGGAAGTAGGTGCGTGATTAGGCAAAAGAGGTATCTTTTCCCCCCATTTTGGATGCACTTTGAATTTATCAGACAGTAGAGGAAAACTAGTGAAACTATATCGTAGTTTTGATATGCCAAAGAAATCTATGTAAAAGATATCCATACTATATTTGCAAGTTTTTTTAAATTCTTCAAGATAGGAGTGTTGTTTTGGAGGAATTTGCAAATATTATTTTTGAAACTAAACACACTAAGGAGCAGGTTATTTCAGTCCTAGGAATGCTTTTGTCCCATTTGAAGGCGATATTCCTAATGTTTGCTTTAAAAATATTGGCCTTCAATCTCCTTGGGTAAAGAACATAAGATTTTTTTAAGGGAAAAATTGCTCTTACGGCTGTTTCCATTGTTATCATCAAACAAGCTTTGTTCTTCAAGAATAATTCACAGTAAATAATGCAGCACCTTTGAAGATCCCTGTGGAATATCAGAATTAATTTTAAAGCAGAATTCTGACATGTTGATAAGTTCCAAATTATATTTAGAAATGATATCTTTTTTTCAGATTATATTTTTCTTCTCCTTACATTTATAAAGCTTTTTATTCATTGGGTATTTATTCAGTGCCTATTATGGGCAAAGAAAAACTGTGGTAAACACCAAGGAACATCTTATAAAGGATTATTTAATTTGTTCAATATTTAGTAAATTCCTACAGGGTATAGAGCACTGTAAATAGAATATTTACTGCAGTAAATACTTCCTGGCCTCCAGGAACTAGCATTCTATTGCATTTGAGGGAGAACAGATATGCATACATGAAATAAGTAAGTAGCAGTGTCAGAATTAAATGTGTGAGTCATGTAATTAAGTTCAGAGAAGGTCAAGGTCAGCATGAATGAGAATTATAGGAAAAGGTGTCATGGAATAGATAGACCCTGAAATGGGCTCTGATGATTGCTAGGATTTGAATAGTGTTAGGGGAGTTGGAAGGGAAAAGACCTGGGAATGCTAGACAGCATTGGTTAAATTGTGAAGAGTGGTGAGGTTCGTGTCTGGATAGTAAAGAAGCAGACCGTTCTCCCTTTTTCACCAGGGTGAGGATTGTGGGAGAAGGTGAAGCCTTTACAGCAGAAGGCATGTGGGAGTGTTGTGACTTGAGGAGGGAACCTTGGTTCAGTAAGGACAAAGATGTTAATAGGATCGGATGGACATAATCTGACAGCGGCATGGAAGGGGGCATGAATGGCTGGTGGTGAATAGCTGGAAGTAGGATGCGTAGCAGTAGATATGGATCAGGGCGTATTTTATAGGTAAACCCAACGGTGCTTGCCGATGGCTTTGATTTGGGACGGTAGAGGATAAGGTGAAAGGAGGAACTAAAACCGACTGCAAAGTTTTTGACTTGAACACTTCGGTGGATGTTGGTGCCATGTATTGACATAAAGAGGACTATCATGAACACGTTTAGGAGGCAAGTCAATAGTACTGGACTGGATACTTTAGCTTGAGATGGCTGTGAAGTAGCTAAGTGGAGATGCTTGCCGGGAAGTCAGATCTGTGGTTCTAGATTTGAGTGGAGACAGCAGGGGTGCAGAAATGTAATTGTTAAGAAATGAACAAAACTTGCACTAAGTATTAATGTTATTGAGGATTTTGTGTGGCTAACTTAATATTTGTCAACAAGAGCTCTAGAACTTTAAATGTTTAACTTCATTATTTTTAAATCTTTAATTCAACCCGCTGATAAATTCTAGTTATCTAGTTGAATATTGGTCTGGTTGATTTTTTTGAAAAATAACAATCGATACTTGGTGTCTTGATTATAATTACTTAAACCAAGAATGGCTGGGGACAGCAGATGGTTATTAGACAAATAAGTAGTCTTTTGAGTTTGTTTATTTTTATTTATAAGCAGACTTCACACATAGTCTTATTTTTACTGTTTCACCAATCTGTGAATGGCATCCGAGTCTCTGAGAAATCATGAAGCGTGGTAGTAATTAATATTAATCACTTAATTAAGCACTTTTAAATATATAATCGCTACAAATGATCAAAATTTGGGGGCCATAGAATGACACAAGGATTTGAAAGACGCGAGAATTTAAAAGATTGCTTTAGTACTTTGCCACGACTTCTAGCAGGCAGCCTAAAATGAAAACTGGCTGTGTAAGTCTGGAATCCCAATTCTGTTTTTAAGACATTCCAGCTTGTTCCTGGCTTTCTGTCTGTCGAGAGAAGTGGGGTGTTTTGGGTAATGGAGTTCAGGTTTTTATCCATTTCTCTCCACATTTTGGTTACTCTGTCATCCTCATTCCAGGACTACCTGTTTCTGGCTGCCTTTCTAAAATGCTGTTAGCTTCAATCTGATGCTCTGAAGTAGGCTAGCTGTCTTCGGTAGATCTGTCATGTGCTACAGCTAACTCTTCTCCAGAACAGGCTTGCTTTACTTTCAGCTGTCTTCCCCTTTTTTTTTTTTTTTTTTCTTAAATTTTAAAATTTTTATTTAATTTACTTTAAAAATTTTAATTCCGGTATGGTAAATATACTTTCAGCTCTCTGTCCACAACCCATTCGATTTTGTCCAATGACTTCACATGCTATTTTGAAACATTTAAAATATCATTAGCAAATGTATCTATTCACCATTTGTGTTTGTTCACAGAAGAGTACTTTTTGTTGAAAATATACTTCTGCCTCAGACTTTGAGATCTGTGACTATGTTCCACCTGGAACCTGATTAGGTTAATGTTTATTTCTACTACCTAGCTGTAACCGGTGTGGCTCTTTTATGTTGGATTGTCTATAATTTTCCTGTTTTCCCCTCTAATTGAACTGGTGGAATTGATTTTGGAGAAAATATGGAATTAGCCTTTGTAAATTCTGTTTGCTCCTCTTGTTCCACCTCCACTACCGGCAACTTTACTGCTACCCATGGCGGTCTTTATTAGTATTTCTGATTCTCCCATCCATTAACTAAAGCAGAGCGACTTCCAGGATTTTATGGCTTCTCATGGCTTTCCAGATAGTTTAAATTCCTTAGCTTTATCATCTTTTATCCACCTACGTGTCAGTTTTCCATCATTGTCCTCTTTTCTTCAGGCGTTCTGAATTATTTGTGCTTCCTTAGAATACATTATCCTGTTTTCTGGCTCTCACTCTTCCACATACTGGTCTTTCTGCTTTCTTTAGCTACAGTGCAGGTCAGCTTTCCCTTTTCTTAAAGGTTGCCTTCTTAAAGGGGTGTCTCACATCTGCTTCCAAGCAGTCCACCTGGCTAGTGCTTCTCAGAGTTTCTTGCTTCTTTCAGCTACTCCCAATGGGACACCATTTCCTTTACAAGTGTCTTTGCATGGAGCTCTGGGACACAGTCCCGGTGATGAAATACTGCTACCACCGCTTGGCCATGGGTGGAGATGTGGTTGGGGGCAAGCCACAATTCCTTTATTTCTCTATTCCTTTCTTTTTCACAGTAGTACCACAGATATGGCTGGTTCAGACTTTAGAGAAGAGTCAGAGTAAATAAAGACAATTATAGTATAGAAACATTTTTTTTTAAGCATTTTTTTTAAGGTTATTTATTTTGAGAGAGAGAGAGAGAGAGAGAGAGAGCGAGCATGGGAGGGGCAGAGAGAGAGGAAGAGAGAGAGAGAATCCCAAGCAGGCTCTTCACTGCCAGCACAGAGCCCAACGCAGGGCTCAATCTCATGAGCCATGAGATCATGACTGGAGTGGAAATCAAGAGTCGAACCCTTAACTGACTGAACCACCCAGGAGCCCCTATAGTATAGAAACATTTAAAACCATGTCTAAAATACAGTGTTTCCCCTGCCCAAAGGAAGGCATCCAAGAAGTTGAATCCTTGAGAGAGTGGCTTCTTGTGTACTTCTTTAATTCATTTGTGCTCAGGACTGTACCTCTGAGGGCCTTCTTCTACTCACCGTGCACTTATTGGAAATCTCATCTGCAAGGCTTGGGGTTGGATTTAGTACAAGAGTTACTTTCCTTAGCAGTATATTTCCACAAGTTTGAATTCTTCTGACTACCGCTGATCAACATTGTCCACGGTAGGCTTTGACAGCAAATCTTGTGGAGTCATCAAGGGTTTGTGTGATTTTCTCCAACTCGGATCATTAAATTATTTTAGGGTAGCTATGGAGCCACACTTTATCACTATTTTTTTTTTTTAATTCTTTCTATTACATACCTCACCACCACTTGTCCTTTGTCATTATCCCTCCAAAAGCCTGTCAATATCATTTTGTGCAAACTCCCTTTTGGGTACCTCTGCCAGTCTGGCATAGTTTGATAGTGCATTACACCACAGTTATTGATTTGCTTGTCTGTTTTCCTAGCACATGGAATTTAGTGACTAGTCAATAAATGTTTATTGAATGATAAATGAATCAGTAAAGGAAATTGGGATCTGTTATCTTCTGAATACTCTACCTCAGCAGTTCCTTAATGATCAGGCATAAGATTTCATAGAGAACTATTTTATTTTCTAGCAATTAAAATATGTTGTCCATAGTTAAAATTTCTTGGTGTTTCAAATTGTTTGGATTGCAAATTCCTTGATGAGGGAAAAAGGATCAGAGAGATGCTGAGGCCCAGCTCACAGTTAGTTATTTCCTCCCACCACTGGGGCTGTGCTTTGTTCAGTCTGCTGTCTCAGGAAGGTAAGAAAGAGCTGAAATGAGAGATTTTAACCCGAGAATTAGTCCCCCCTCACCCAGTAAATGGCAGACAGTCAAGTGCTATTTGTTATATTCTTGATTTAACCCTTTGCTTATTCTGGCAAAAAGTAAAGTCTTTTCACATATAGGAAAACCTCTACTGCTGATGTAATTTGTTTAAAAAGCAGGAAATAAAAGTAAGGAATGGAAGAGGAGAAATTCTGTTTTCTAAATATGTGTATTTCTGCATAGGTGTATGGGAAATTCATGAAGTACTTTTAGAGTTATGCGTTCTATGTTATGTAAAGTTTCTGTGTAAGAGGATTTAAAAATCAACATGCACATTTAGGGGCGCCTGGGTGGCTCAGCTGGTTAAGTGTTTGACTTCAGCTCAGGTCATGATCGCACAGTTCGTGGGTTTGAGCCCCTCACTGGGCTCTGTGCTGACACCTCAGAGCCTGAAACCTGCTTCAGATTCTGTGTCTCCCTCTCTCTCTGCCCCTCCCCCGCTCATGCTCTGCCTCTCTCTCAAAAATAAGTAAATGTTAAAAAAAATGTTTAGATCAACATGCACATTTAGATCTAACCTGTTGCTCCATCATACATATTTTTTTGATATTTAGAACATGGGGCTTTTGAGGAAGAATTAGTTGTCAGCAAAAGTTTGTTTTCTTTCTACAAAGAGGAAGTAATAAAATGCCTAGTTGTTTAAAATATTTTATTTGACTTCTCTTATAGAAATTTCAAGAAATTGCTGAAAAAAATATGGAAAAGTTGAACCGTATTGAGAAGTCACACGAACAGATGGTTCTCGAAAATTCACGCTTCAAAACTGTGTTATCACAGACTCAAAGGGAACAAGCATCCTTGCTGGCAGCCTGTGCATTGATGGCCGGTGCCTTATATCCTCTCTATAGCCGGTCATGTGCCTTATCGACACAGAGAGATTTTCTCCAGGAGCAGTTCAACACCTTTGAGTTGTTCAAACTGGAAGTCAGAACTCTAGCCCAGGCTTTGTCAACCGTAGAGGAAAAGAAGCAAGAGGAAGCTAAGATGAAGAAAAGGCCATTCAAAGGACTGATGATACGTGTATTCCGGAAAGGTGTAATTGCAATTTTGGCAGCAAATAGGCTCAAGATTTTGGGCCAATCATGTGCCTCTCTTTTTACCTGGATGGAGAGCTTCAAAGAAGGCATAGGCATGTTGGTGTGTACAGGAGAGCCCAAAGACAAGCATAAATTTCCAAGTAAGATAATTTAAGCTTTTTAAAAATCTAAGTTGAGTGTAAGGACATACAATGTGACCAGGCTTAGCCATTGTGTAAAAACTTGAAAAATCATTTAATATGTCAACTCATGTAACATAGTCTCTCGTGTGTTGTAGATATGTGTGTGGGTATGGAGAAATGTATATTTATGTATAAATTAGGTTTTGATTTTTTGTTATAAACATTAAAATTTAAAGAAAGTGGCAAATATAATTTCAACTTTGCCTAGCTTTATGTGTGTGTGTATATATACATATATATATGTATATATATATGTATATACACACATATATATATATATAGTCAGCTTTATTATATTTGAATGCTCTTTTCACAGTAAAGTGGAGAGTTTATATAGTGATTTTTCAATTAAGCCGATCCAGAGACTCTCCCCTATTTAAAATTAATTAGCAGTATAATTTATTTTTACTTTCTATGAGTCAGTATAAAATGATCAGAGTTAAAAATCTATTGAGGAATTGAACGGAAATGAGACAGATGTAAATTTTCCAGTTAACTTTTTTTTTTAAAAGTTTCACTATTCTGAGGAAATAGTGATTTCAGTTTTTAACTTTAAAAATCAAGCTATTAAGGGGGCACCTGGGTGGCTCAGTCAGTTAAGCTTCCGACTTCGGCTCAGGCCATGATCTTGCAGTTCGTGAGTTGGGGCCCCGTGTCCAGTTCTGTGCTGACAGCTCAGAGCCTGGAACCTGCTTCAGATTTTGTGTCTACCCCCCTCTCTGCCCCTCCCTCGCTCATGCTCTCTCTCTCTCTCTTTCTCTCTCAAAAATAAATAAACATTAAAAAAATGTTTTTTAAATAAAAAAATCAAGCTGTTAAGTAATGTAAGTAGAACTGAAAAAAAATACTTTTCTTTTTTTTTGACATCACTTAATTTATATATATAAATAAATTGTCAGTCAAATCTAACATTTCTTGTAGACTTTTCCACACTAGGCAAAGTTCTACCTACAAGTTTTGGTCTGTTTCCTAAATAGCCAAACGTTGCTATGAATTTTAAACATGGATTTTAAAAGTTTACAACATCGCATAATGGATCTTCTTTTCTTGCAGGGCACCAAAAGGAGCAGTTACGTTGTTTGCAAGCACTTAGTTGGCTTACCAGTACTGACCTTCTGGCTGCAATCATCACTTCTATGGCCGAGTTACAGGAAGTCATTAGTAAAACAGGTACGCTTGCCTCTTTTAGGTCCTTGCAAATGTCTAGAAATGCTTTACAGTTCGAATTCTAATAAACCATCTAGGAAGAAAATACACTTTTTTTCATCTTTCTCCATTCAGGTACAGAGAGATTATTAAATCTCTATTTGATGATGGAGAGGATTAATGTAAATTTTGGTGGGTAATTTTGTCTTAATTTATGGGGAAATTAAATGACATTTCTTGGTGAATGTATCCACCTTATTTTTTCCTTTTAGGATCTGACATTCCAAAGGAAATCTCATCATTAACTTTTTTTTTTTAATGAATACTGGGAATGTTCTTGCAAATGTCTTCCTTCATTTCTATTTCTAGCTATACATTTTAGAAGTTTGAGGAATAACTGAACCAGTAGGAAACTTTTCTCGTTAGTGATATGTTTTTATTTTTCCTAATTAATTTTCAATAGAGTTAATTTGAGTAGTCTGTTTCCACCAGGTGTGGAACCACCTATAATCAGTGATTTCCAAAGGTCTAAAAATCGGTTTACTGGGGCATCTGGGTGGCTCAGTCAGTTAAGTGTCTGAATTTGGCTCAGGTCATGATCTTGCTGTTCTGGAGTTCGAGCCCTGCATCAGGCTCTGTGCTGACAGCTCAGAGCTTGGAGCCTGTTTCAGATTCTGTGTCTTCCTCTCTCTCTCTCTGCTGCTCCCCTGCTCATATTCTGTTTCTCTCTCTCAAAAATAAGTAAACATTATAAATAAATGAATAAATAAATAAATAAATAAATAATTCAGTTTATTTTTTAATGACTCAGATTGCAGGATATGTTTGTATGAAAAGTTCAATGAAAACTAATTTTTCAAGAATAACATACACCTACCTACTGGTTAAGCTATGTCATTGGACTAATTATGGCCATTTCAGACACATTAATAGTAAAAATAATATAATGGATTTGATAATACTTGCCTGCCTTGTGGAATGTTGTAAGCATTAATGAGGTAATAATTTGGGATGTAGTTTAATTCTTTAGACAACTCTGCTATATACATGTAGATCATTTGTTGTGATTTCTGATAACTAAATCTATGTTCGTATAGTGGGAAACTTATGATGCAAAGATTAATTTTAGGTTGTGGCCCGTTGATGTTGGTAAGCAATATTCATCTCTAATATTTTGGCAAAATGTCAATGTCCTGGGTTTGAAGTCTGAAATAAAAGTCTAAATAAAATGTATTTTAAGAATGTTGGCATTATACCTTAAGAGGAAAATTAACATTCTTGAAAGAACTTAATAAAAGTTATTGGAGTTAGTTTGAAAAACAGATTATTTGTGTTCATCATATTCTTGTAGGTGTGTGAACACTTGACATAGATTGGTTTCTTAAGCTACAATCCTGTGTATATTACTTTATTTATTTATTTTTTCTTTTCACTGTGCTATACATCTTCAGGAGATGAAAGAAACATATATGACTTGGATCTGGACATCTAGAAAATATACATAATGATTATAGAACAAGATTGGCAATTCGTGAATAACTTTAGGCAGAAAGTAATCAAGATTGAATGAGGAAATACTGGCTTTAAATGTAAGAATCCAAGATAGGTACAGCGTAGTGGGGGCTTACTAGTATTGGGAAGGCTTCAGGGAGCCTTAACGGAAGGCCTTTGCTGGGCCTAGAAAGATAGATAAGTTACATAGGAGGGACAGCATCCAGATGGAGGGCAGAGCCTGAGCAGAAATGCAGAGGTGGGAGTAGGCACAGAATGGGAAGAGGGACATTAAGGAGATGGAATGGAAATCCATGCCTAGCATATCTGGCTTATACATGGTGATTACTAAAATGTATTTTCTGTTATAACTATATTGGAGAATCGTGGGAGAAAAGGTGGAACATTGGCATGCGATCAGATTATAGAGACTTTATAAAACTAGACAGTGATCTCCTTGAGCACATTTTCCAAAAGTGGACCCTTGTAATATCTTAAAGTTAAGATACTGACACAATGATTATTTGAGACCCTAATAAAAATATGTGTAGGTAAGACTTATCAAGGAGAAGGTAGACCAAGAATGGTGTGTCTTTAAATGCTTGCCTCCCTCCAGGAACAGAGCTGCCTTGTTAGAATCTGGTTGTACCTCTAATGGCTTGAGAAAAGAGCAAGTTCAGGGAAACTCATCTTTAGGGAAGCCTTTAAATGTTGTTGGCTAAAGAACACTAAGTAATTAGGGAAGAGTTAAGTGATAGTTGCTTAGAGGGGGAGAATAATTGATGTATTGAAATCCCGAAGAGTATAGGGAAGAATATGGTTGGACAGGTAAACAATTGAGTTGTTATTGGACTAGTACAAAAATGATCAGTGTGTTCCTTTTGCAGAGGCGACTTGACAAGCTGGGCTCATAGAATAATTCATTCAAAATATGATGACCAGTTAATGCATTACCTTTTCTAGGTAATGTGTTTTCATTTTCATGGGTATCCTAGTAGTAGAAATTTCCTGATACTTTATTTATTTATTTATTTATTTAAAAAAAATTTTTTTTTAACATTTATTTATTTTGAGACAGAGAGAGAGACAGAGCATGAACAGGGGAGGATCAGATAGAGAGGGAGACACAGAATCCGAAGCAGGCTCCAGGCTCTGAGCTGTCAGCACATAGCCTGATGTGGGGCTGGAACCCACGGACCGGGAGATCATGACCTGAGCTGAAGTCGGACGCTCAACCGACTGAGCCACCCAGGCGCCCCAAAATTTCCTGATATTTTAGCAGAAAGGATGGGAAAATATTTTCAGACACTTAAAGTACATGAGAGGTTATTAACAGATAATAGTGAGGGTAATAAATGTAAAGCTATAACAGCTTACATAGTCATGTTGAGTTTATAACTTAAGTGTATGAATAACCTAAATATACGATAAGCATTAGCATATAGCAGAAGGAGCATTAGCTTTGTACAAGGCGGATTTGATTTTGTTTGCAGCTCTGCTAGTTATTAGTTGTGTGAAACTGGACAAGTTACTTTGTTACTAGACCTCAGGCTCTTTACCTAGAAATGGAGATAGTACTATCTTCCTGGTTTTTATGAGGATTTAATGAGATAACCCTTGTTGAACATTTTGTAACAGTACCTAGCATATAGTGGGCGCTAAAAAAACCTGTTTCCTTACAACCCATCTCATCATGAAAGTAGTGTATTACATTCCTGAATGTAGTACACACGTCTGCCTGTATGCATTTTTAGACAACTGATTATTTTCTATTGCTATGTGTTATTCCGATCTGTTTTATTCCTCTCTGCCTCTCTGCCTTTCTGTCTGCCCACCCTTCATTTCTTCTTCTTACCCTCCCTTCTTCCTTCCTACCACCTGCTCATCCATCTACTAACAGGCTAACAAATGATATAAATGTTACCATAAGCTACATACTGTTTTATATTTGCATTTAAAAAAATTATTTTGAGAGGTGCCTGGGTGACTCAGTCGGTTACATGTCAGACTCTTGATTTCTGCTCAGGTCATGACCTCACGGTTTGCGAGTTCGAGCCCCACACTGGGCTCTGCGCTGACAATGTGGAGCCTGCTTGGGATTCTCTCTCCCTCCGCCTCTGCCCCTCCCGCTCTCGCTCTCTCTCTCTCTGTCTCTCAAAATAAATAAATGAACTTAAAAACTGATTTTGAAATAGTTTTAATCTTACAGAATAGTTGCAAATACACAATAGAGACTCTTTTTGCTGAATGATTTGAGAGCAAGTAGCTGACACGATGCCCATTACTTTCTCATATTTTAGCATGTATTTCAGGCAAGACATTGTTCTACATAACCAGAGGGCTGTGATCAACGTCAGGAAACTGTTCAGACCCCCTTTGACTTACCCTAGTTGTCCCAACCATGTCTTTTATAGCAAAAGGATCTGGTTTCGAATTATGTGTTGCATTAAGTGACGTTTCTTTAATCTCCCTCAGCGTGGAAAAGTTCCTCAGTCTTTCCTTGACCATCATATTCTTGAAGATTACAGACTGATTTTTGTAAAATACCCTTCAGTTTTGATCTGTTTGATGTTTCCTCATGATTAGATTCAGTTCATGCAATTTTGGCAAGAAAATCACAGAAATGATGCCGTGTTTCACTTATGGCATGCTATAATAGCTTTAGCTTAAAAAAGTCATGCTTTTGAAGGATTTTCTCCATTTCTATTAATATTATTCTAGGGAATGATTACATACATGTATATATGTGTTTATTATATATTATATAAATGTTCATATATATACATATATACATATATATACACATATATATATGTTTACTTATATTTGAGAGAGAGAGAGAGAGAGAGAGAGAGAGAGAGGCAGAGAGCAAGCAGAGGAGTGGCAGTGAGAGAGAGAGGGAGACACAGAATCTGAAGCAGGCTCCAGGCTCTGAGCTGTCAGCACAGAGCCCGATGCGGGGCTTGAACTCACAGACCATGAGATCATGACCTGAGCCACCCAGGGGTCCCTGGGGAATGATTTTTAATGTTTGGGTAATATTTATCAGTTGAATATTTCATAATTTGTTTAACCAATTCATAATAGGATCTTTTCATCGCAGGACAGTTATCAGGAATATGAGTTCAGCTTTGATTTGTAATTGATTCATTGTCTTTTGGATCACCTAATATTATGAGTAGTATCTTAATTCTTTCAACCAAGTGGGATATTGAGATGGCAAAATCTTGGTACAGTTTATTAAGGAAATAATCTGAAAATCCTGAAATGAAAAAAGTTATTTCTTAGAGCCATATTTTTTCTTTTCTGTTCCTTCCTTCTTTCATTTTCTTGTTTTGAAGAACTTGCTGAAAATTTAAACCATTTTACATGTCAAGACTACATATTGATGGCATCAGTCACTTTTTTTTTCAAGCCTCAGGAAAACTGGTGCTGTGTGTCAATATCAAGTAGTAGTTTTTAAATATATTTAATAGTAACTACGTCACTTCTTGTATTATCTTTGTTCCAAGGTAAAAAAAAAAGTATATTATTCTTTTTAAAAATACTCTTTTTAGGTACCTATCTTTTTAGACTAAGTTCTGAATTATACACATACTGTTAATTATATAGGAGAGAAAAATTTTACCGAAGAGGGAAAATTAAACACTTAGGGTACATAGTAGAGTATGAATTAAGAACTTGGGCTCTAGATTTGAATCTGGGTCCCATTGCTTAACTTTGTGTGTGACATTGGGAAAGGTACTCGATCCCTTTCCGCCTCAACGTCTTCCCCTCTTCCCCTGTGGAATTGGGCTAAGAAGAGTTCCTCAGTTATAGAGTCATTAGGTGTGAATGTAACCTTCTCAGCCAAATCTCTTATATATGTAATTGCCAACCAAATGTTTATTGTTTTACCTGTTTTTTTGTGTTCTGATATCTCACACGAACTGGTATATCACTTTATGCCTTTCATGAAACGGGAAGTTCAAGAGCGATAAGCTTGAATTCACTGCTCAGAAAGTGCTAAGGGTGGCTGCTCCTGCTACCTTCTTAACTTTGAGGATGTATTTACAGGCAGTGGGCAGAGACCCCAGTTTCTAGTTTGCCTCTGTAAATACTGGACAGGTGGCAACCTTCTTGCTTTCATTAAAGTGTTTGCCCACTTGAGATAAATTACCTCTTCCAGGTATCCAAATGGTGTGCCTGCAAGAGATCATTTACCTCAAACAGGGGAGAACGTTACTTCCACTGAAGAGCTGGGATATCAATCATTATGTGAATGGACTGAAGAACTCTTTAGATAGCTGAACATTTCGTATGTCTGGTCTAGCCTGAATTTCTTTAGAAGCAAGTGCGCTGATTTGCATGGAATAATCTCTGAATAAATAGTAGATGGATATGAATAGTAAGTTCATACATTCTGTTACATATTTCCTCCATAGTTGAATCATAATTATCCAGAAGATAGATGACCCCAGTATACGTGCCCCTGCTATGACTACTCAGAAGTTTCTTTCATTGTTACTTTGAGTTAACTTTGTAGAGGTCATAACAACTCTTTGAGGCACAACTTAGAAATCTGGGTTGTATTTGGCATAACACTGAGGTTTCACATGTAGGAAGTTCAAAGCAAAATAAAGATATTTCTGTTAATAAGTAGTTATTTTATATATATTTTAAAACTAGGGTTTTATTGATTCCTAAAAAATAATAAAAAGAGCATTCTTACTTCAAGTGTGGTCTGTGGACCAACAGCATCAGCATTAACGAGGAATATGTTAGAAATGCCTAATCTCAGAACAACAACAACAAAAGAAATGCATTATCTCAGACTCTACTCCAGAACTATTCAATCAGAATCTACATTTTAATAAGGTCCTCAGATGACTTACATGCACAGTAAAGATTGAGAAGAAGTAACTTAGAGGGCTTTGTTATTTATACAACTTCAACTTATATCTGAAATTGGAACAAGTACATGTAGAGACTTTTGTATGTATCATTTTTGATACTTCAGTTACAAGTGTCTATTTTGGGGATCCACATGTGATTTATTGAATTTTCTTCTAATTTTTTGATTTTCTTTATTATTATTACCTTAACATGTTCCCGTATTTTTTCAAACATTTTATTATCAAAAATTTCAGGTGCACAGGAAAGATGAAATAATTTTACAGTGGACACATACTTTGTTTTTCAAATTAAAATTTTACTTGCCTATCATAATTTTTAAGAACAATTTTTGAATGGGTAATTTCTCATTGAGAATGCCGATGACTATGTAAAATTCCAGTGTCACAACTTTCATAGCGTGTATTTGTTAATAATGTTAAAATAGTATACAAAATCAAAATTATTTTAAGAAATATAGGTGAGCCTTCAGCATATTTTGCAATTTATAGGTACTTTGCAGGACACTTCTAAGAGCCTGAAGCCTTTTCTTAGAAGGGTAGGTTGCGAATCCAGATGCTATCCAACAAAGCAGCATAATTAGTTTTTCAGATATTTGTAAAAGAATGGAGGAAAAAATTTCCTCTCAAATCGATAGTAAAATACTAGATATGCATTTAGAAATGTTATTTTACCACCACCTTGTTCTAGAAGAAAATTATGGCCATTTAAAAGTACCTGTAAAATATGACTGTATGATAATCATTAAAACTTGAGTAAGAGAAAGTGGAAGCAAATTTGAACGAGGAATGGTGTTGAAAAAGCCGGTTATGATGGCCTGCATAGTTGTGTTCAAATTCAGGTCTCAGGATTCAATTGTCAATGATGTCATTAAAGAAAAACCAGAAATTTAGAAGAAATAAAAATGTCCTTGGACTAAGAATAGATAGGAATTTGTCCTGTAGCTCTTAACCAAAAGGGACATTGTGATAGAGTGACTAACATTCTCAATAATATCAGACATAGAATTCTCTGTCTCTTCTTTTTAAGTCAGACATATTGGGATATGATTTATGTATAATAAAGTTTAATCATTTAGCTGTAAAATTGAATAGATTAAAAAAATGTATATGCTAGAATGTATACTAGAAAATATATAGAACATTTTCTTTACCTTTTTTGAAGTCACCCCTACATACTCCTAGCTCAAGGTAGCCACTAGTCTTTTTGCTGTCACTGTAATTTTGTCTTTTCAAGCATTTCATAAAAATGGAGTCATACAATGCAAAGGTGTCTAGCTAAATTGCACCGGCAGAGGGAACAGTCCCCACATTGTTCTTACTTCAGACCCCACCTACAAGTTTAAGAGTTCCTGGGGCCACTTTCACTTCACGCCAGCTGATTATGAGTTAAGGAGCTCCTATGAATTCTCTCAGGTTCCATAATTTGCTAGAAACTCCTAGAACTCAAGAAAGTGCTGTATTTAGGATTACATTTTTATTATAGCCAACAGAAACAATTTAGACCCAAAGGAAGGGATGCATAGGGTAAAGTCTAGGATTCCAGGCATCAAGCTTCCATTGTCCATGGGACAAGGTAGCCTCCTGCTATCGATTTATGACAGTACATATGGAGTATTACCAACCTGGGAAGCTCACTGGAACTTCAATGTCCAGAATTCTATTGAGGCTTCAGTATATGAACATGATTATTTGGATTGTTGGCTGTGTTGCTGAACTCAGTCTCCAGCTCCCTTCCCCTCTGTGGAGGTTGAGCTGATGTTACCTTGGCTCAAAGCCCCAACTTCTAATCACATTGTTGGTCTTTCTGACATGCCCAGTCCTTACCTTTAGTCATGTTGTTAGCATAAAGTGTGAGATGCCCACCATGAGTCAGCCCATTAATATGAGCTATGAAGGGTGGTCCTGTGGGCCCACCTTGAATAACAAAGACACTCTACTCACAGCAGAAATTCTGAGGTTTTGGAGGCTACCTCCCTGTCATGCTTAAACTCTGTATATCTAGCTTTCTGTGGGTATCCTAAAAACACCTCACACTCAGCATGTTCCAAAATTTAATCGTCTTCTTTGTCCCTAAACCCCCTTCTAAATTTTCTGTCTTTGTAATTGGTATGGACATCCACCAAGTAGTCGTTAAAATAGAAACTGGCAGTCGGGGAGCCTGGGTGGCTCAGTCAGTTAAGTGTCTGTTTGTGCTTAGGTCATGATCTCACAGTTTTGTGAGTTTGAGCTCCATGTCAGGCTCTGCGCTGATGGTGTGGAGCCTGCTTGGGGTTCTCTCTCTCTCCCTCTATCTCTGCCCCTCCTCTGCTCATACTGTCTCTGTCTCTCTCAAAATAAATAAACTGAAAAAAAAGAAAAAAGAAACCTGGGCGTCTCCCTAACTTACTCTTATTCTTACTCTTATGCTCTATATTTTACATATTTTATTAGTCCACTTTTTATTCTAGCCTCATCACTATTGCTTTAGCTCCATATTTTTTGCAGGTGTTCCCCCCTTAGTTTAAACATTTTTTAAAAATGTTTTTATTAATTTATTTTTGAGACAGAGAAAGACAGAGCATGAGCAGGGGAGGGACAGAGTAAGAGGGAGACACAGAATCTGAAGCAAGTTCCAGGCTCTGAGCTGACAGCACAGAGCCTGACGCAGGGCTCAAACTCACGGAGTGTGAGATCATGACCTGAGCTGAAGTAGGACGCTCAACCAACTGAGCCATCCAGGCACCCCACAGGTGTTCCCCTTTTAACCTACTAATGGGTGTCCATTCTTAGATACACTGCCATTCTTTATATCTATCTATCTATCTATCTATCTATCATCTATCTCATATTTAGCAAAGAAATAATTTGGAGGAGGGTTGTACAAGTAACAAGGAAGTAGGAAGTAGCACGAGTGTATTGTAAACATTTATAAAGCCTTGAAGAGTATGAGGAAATAAATATAAATTTCTTGTAATCTCTTAAGAATATGATCAATATTGATGTGTACATCTTTCAAGTTGTTTTGTATGTATTTCAATGTGACTGGATCATTTTGTAGTCATTTTTCATTGTTACTTTTTTCTTATTTTTAATGGCTGTCATACTAATGTCATCTCATTTGCTGTTGTAAGGGTTAAATGAGTTAATGCATGTAAACAGTGCTTGATCTATTGCATATCTTTGGCCTCAGCATCAGCAACAGCATTATTCCTCATTTCTTATTGCATGAATTAACTCTTTGGCAAGGTATACAAGACCCTTCTTGAACTGATTCTCATCTATTTGTATAGCTTCACCTCCCAGTACTCTCATTAATAAACCTGCAATTTAGCTGAACTGAATTGCTTGTTGTTCCCCAGATGTGAGATGCTCTCTGTCTCCAAACATACTCTCTGTCTCCAAACATACGGAAAAAACTATTTTTGCTGCTAAACCTTAGGAGGAGCTTACTACATGGATTATCATATTGGAAATATTGAATAACATCACAGTTTCTATCTCTAAAAGCTACTTTGTAGAAGATGCAGAAGTTTTTTTCTTGTCAACGTTACTTATATTCATCTTCAGTGAAAACTGAGGGCATAGTGTTATATTACAGTTCCCTATGCAGCTTTCTTATTATTTACGTTGACACAGAGGCAGACGCTAAAGGATATAGATTTATAATTGGGTAACATATTCCTTAGATAAGAGGTCTTTTAACCTTGGGCTCACAGAACCCTTCTCAAAAGGGTCCATGGTCAGAATTTGGGAGCAGGGATAGGGGTGCGTCAGTGGATTTGGATGGAAAAAAATTACATCTTGTTTCACTAACCACTAACCGAACTTTGACATTTCCTTCAATTATGAGTGGTGATGGCAGACCATACTAATATTAGCTGTACAGTGACTTTGTTACTGATAGAAATCACTGATGTTTTCCCATTGTAATACAGTTGTTGCAGCTATCTCCAGATACAGCCTGTGCTCATCTTTGCTAACCAGTAATCACGAGACCTGTCACATACGTGACATGTAATTGTGGTCTTCTGTGTACACATGGATGCTGGTGCAAGTTTTCTGGATAAGTGTCAGAACAGCTTTGCACCTAATAGTTGCTCACCTATTCAAGTGAGCTTCTATGTTCTTCATGTTTATATTTTTTCTAGTATTCCCCAAATACAAAATTCTCTGTTATTTCTTTGAAAGAGCAATCTGCAAACACCTGGAAACACTTCAGAACTCTTTCAAAGGAGTTCCTGACACTACTGATGAATTTTCTGAAAAAGAAATAATGAAATTGATTCCATATACAAACGTATCAAAAACAATAATATGTTTAGGAATAAATTTAACTGAGGAACAAATTGGTGCAGCCACTCTGGAAAACAGTGTGGAGGTTCCTCAAAAAATTAAAAATAGACCTACCCTATGACCCAGCAATAGCACTGCTAGGAATTTACCCAAGGGATACAGGAGTACTGATGCATAGGGGCACTCGTACCCCAATGTTTATAGCAGCACTCTCAACAATAGCCAAATTATGGAAAGAGCCTAAATGTCCATCAACTGATGAATGGATAAAAAAAATTGTGGTTTATGTACACAATGGAGTACTACGTGGCAATGAGAAAGAATGAAATATGGCCCTTTGTAGCAACATGGATGGAACTGGAGAGTGTGATGCTAAGTGAAATAAGCCATACAGAGAAAGACCAATACCGTATGGTTTCACTCTTATGTGGATCCTGAGAAACTTAACAGAAACCCATGGGGGAGGGGAAGGAAAAAAAAAAAAAAAGAGGTTAGAGTGGAAGAGAGCCAAAGCATAAGAGACTCTTAAAAACTGAGAACAAACTGAGGGTTGGTGGGGGGTCGGAGGGATGGGAAGGTGGGTGATGGGTATTGAGGAGGGCACGTTTTGGGATGAGCACTGGGTGTTGTATGGAAACCAATTTGACAATAAACTTCATATATTGAAAAAAAATACAAAAAAAAATTTAACCGAGGAAGGGAAGGTCTCTCATCTGAGAACTAGAAGTTATTGATGAAAGAAATCAAAGAAGACTCAAATAAATGGAAAGGTATCCTGTGCTCATGGGTTAGAAGAATTAATATTGGTGAAATATCCATACTACCAAAAACCATCTACAGATTCAATGTAATCCCTATCGAGATTCCAGTCACTTTTTTTTAGTAGAAGTAGAAAAAGCCAAAATGTATAGCCACAAAAGACTCCAAAAAGGCAAAGAAATCTTAAGAAGAACAAAGCAGGAGGCGTCATGACTTCCTGATTTCAAGTTATACTATAAAGCTATAGTAATCAAAATGTATGGTACTGACATAAAACTGGACAAATAGACCAATAGAACAGAATCTAGAGCCAAAAGCATAAACTGAAAACCCAAGCACATATGGTCAACTGATATCTGACAAGGGAGCCAAGAATACTCAACAGAGGGAAGATAGTCTCTTCAATAATGGTGCTGGGATAATTGGGTATTCACATGTAGAAGAATGAAACTGGACCACACACACAAATATTAACTTGAAATGGATTAACAACTTAAATATAAGACCTGAAACTATGAAACTTCTAGGAGAAAACAAGGCTCCTTGACATAGGTCTTGATCCAGATTCTCTGGATCTGACACTAAATCACAAGCAACAAGATAAAAAATTAACAAGTGGGACTACATTAGACTAAAAAGCTTCTGTACAGCAAAAGAAACTATCAACAAAGTGAAAAGACAAACTACAGAGTGGGAAAAATATTTGCAAACCATATGTCTTATAAGGGGTTAATATATAAAATATATAAAGGATGGATATAATTCAATCCAAAAAACCCCAATAACCCAATTAAAGAAATGGGCAAAGGACCCAAATAGATATTTTCCCAAAGAAGATATACCAAAGGCCAACAGGTACATGAAAAGATGCTCAACATCAGTAGTCATGCAGGGAAATGCAAGTCAAAACCACAATGAGATGTCATTTTATGCCTGTTAAAATGACTATCATCAAAAAGACAAGAGATAACAGGGGCGCCTGGCTGGCCAAGTCAGAAGAGCATGTGACTCTTGATCTCAGGGTTGTGAGTTCAAGCCCTATGTTGGGTGTAGAGGTTACTTAAATATATCTCGGGGTTGTGAGTTCAAGCCCCATGTTGGGTGTAGAGATTTACTTATATATATGGAGAGAGAGAGAGAGAGAGAGAGAGACAAGAGATAACAAATGCTGGTGTGGAGGTGGAGGAAATTGAATCCTTGTGCACTGTTGGTGTGATTGTAAATTGATATAGCCGCTATGAAAAACAATATAGTGGATCTTCAAAAAACTAAAAATAGAGCAACCATATGATCCAGCAGTTTTGCTTCTTCCTTTTTTTTAAGGATTATTTATTTATTTTGAGAGAGAGAAAGAGTGAGCAGAGGAGGGGCAGAGAGAGAATCCCAAGCAGGATCCATGCTGCCAACACGGGGCCTGACAATGGGGCTTGAACCCACGAACCATGAGCTCATGACCTAAGCCGAAACCAAGAGTTGGACGCTCAACCGACTAAGCCATGTAGGTGCCCCCAGTAATTTCGCTTCTGGGAATATATCCAAAGGAAATGAAAACACTAACTTGACAAGATATCTTCTCCCCACCTGCCAGTTCATAGCAGTGTTATTTACAACAGCCAATATATATAAACAGCTAAGTGTCCATTGACAGATGAGTGGATAAAGAAATTATGGTATATATACAATATTGTTTAGCCATAAAAAATGAGGAAATCCTACCATTTTCAGCAATGTGGATGGACCTTGAAAGTGTTATGCTAAAGGAAATGGGTCAGAAAAAAAAAAGGAAATAGGTCAGAGAAAGGCAAATACTGTGCAATCTGTCTTATGTCTGAATACCCCCTCACCAAAACCAAAAACCAAATTCAAAGACAAAGAAATAAGACTTGTGGTTACCAGAGGTGGAAGGTAGGATGAGGGGGAATTAGAGGAAGTGGTTAAAGGTACAAATTTACATTTATAAGATAAATAAGTCCTGGGGATGTTATGTATAGCATGGTGATTACAGTTAACATTACTGTGTGGGGTATAGGAAAGGTGTTAAGAGAGTAAATCCTAGGAGTTCCCATTCTTACAAGGAGAACATTTTTGTTTTTTCTTCTTTCTTTCCTTTTTATTGTATCTATACAAGATGATGGATGTTAGCTGAACCTATTGTGGTAATTGTTTCACAGTATATGTAAATCAGACCATCATGTTGTACACCTTAAACTTATACAGTGATGTATGTTAATCATTTCTCAATAAAACTGGGGGAAAAACTCCTAAAACAAAGTACTTAAGTTCCTTCTATCTTCATAGCTTCAGTTTCTTTTCATTCATTTAATAAGTATTTATTGAGCATCTATTATATGCCAGTCACTTTTTATTTATTTATTTATTTTTACTGTTTATTTATTTTTGAGAGAGAGAGGGCACAAGCAGAGGAGGGGCAGAGAGAGAGGGGGACGCAGAATCTGAAACAGGCTTCAGGCTCTGAGCTGTCAGCACAGAGCCCAGTGCGAGGCTGGAACTCACCAACTGTGAGATCATGACCTGAGCCGAAGTCGGACGCTTAACCAACTGAGCTACCCAGGTGCCCCATATACCGGCCACTTCTTTAAAAAATGAGGCATAATTGACATACAATACTATATTAATTTCAGGTGTATAACAATGATTCAAAATTAGTATTTATTGCTAAATAATCACTATAGCAGGTCTAGTTAACATTTTTTTTAAAAAAATTAAAGTTTATTCATGTATTTTGAGAGAGACAGGGAACATGAGCAGGGAAGGGGCAGAGAGAAGAGGGAGAGAGAGGATCCGAGCACTCTCTGCACTGTCAGTGTGGAGCCTGACATGGGGCTCTATCTCACCACCATGAGATCATGACCTGAGCTGAAACCAAGAGTCAGATGGCTGACCGACTGAGCCACTCAGGTGCCCCTAGATAACATTGGTTAACCATACTTAGTCACAAATTCTTTTTTTTTTTTTTTTTACCTGTGAGAAGAACTATGAGAGGATATAATCTCAGCAACTTTCAAATACGTAGCATCAGATTTGAGCTACGGATTCACAATCCTTTTTCTTTAAGATCTAAATTGTATTGAATATATTGAGTAAGCCAAAGATGAACTCACTGACTTTAGGATAAAAAACTTGTCACACTATGTCTAGAAATACTGGAATTTAAATAAAATTTTGAAAAAAAAAAAGAAAGCTTTGGAGACTTCTGGTGCTTTTTTTTTTTTCTTTCCTAGTTTTAATTTAAATTCTAGTTAGTTAACATACAGTGTAATACTAGTTTCAGGTGTAGAATTTAGTGATTCAACAGTTCCATACAACAGCCGGTGCTCATCACAAGTGCCCCCCTGAATACCCATCACTCATCGTCCATCTAGCCCATTCCCCTGCCCAACTCCCCTTCAGTAACCATCAGTTTGTTCTTTTTTTTAAGTTTATTTATTTATTTTTTTGAGAGAGAGACAGAGAAAGACAGCAAGAGCAGGGGAAGGGCAGAGAGAGAGAGAGAGAGAGAGAGAGAGAGAGAGAGAGAGAATCCCAAGCAGGCCCTGCACTTTTAGTGTGGAGCCTGATGTGGGGCTCGAACTCTGAGATCAAGACCTGAACCAAAATCAAGAGCTGGATGCTCTCTACCTAGTAAGCCACCCAGGCACCCCCATTGGTTTGTTCTTTATAGTTAAGAGTCTGTTTCTTGGTTTGCTTCTCTCTCTCTCTCTCTCTCTCTCTCTCTCTCTCTCTCTTTTTTCTTCTCCCTAGAGAATTCTGGCAGTTTTTGTTGTTGTTCTTGTTTGTTTGTTTTTGTTTTGTTTTGTTTTGAGAGTAGCCTACCTATATATATGTATATTTAAAAAAATGTTTTAATGTTTATTTTAGAGAGAGAGAGACACACACACACACAAGTGGGGAAGGGCAGAGAGAGAGACAGAATCTGACGCAGGCTCCAAGCTCTGAGCTGTCATCCCAGAGCCCCATGTGGGGCTTGAACCCACAAACTGTGAGATCATGACCTGAGCCAAAGTTGGGCGCTTAACTGACTGAGCCACCCATGTGCCCCAAGCCTACCTATATTTGAAAAGTGAACTGTGGATGCTTTAATTACCTTTGCAGCAGTATATATTTGTGAGTTGGGGTTTTCATTATTTTTAAGTACAAAACAATTTTGATGTTCAATATGGCATATATGGTGCCTTCTCGAGATCACCTTGTAGTTCAATGTTCTTAGTCTGGCTAAGCAAAAAACTTTCACTGGGCTATATCTTCTAAAAAAATTAACTTTAGTCTGTATTTTAAATGAACTGTCCTGCATTGAATACATTAATAATCAGTCTTAAAATAGGTTGATAACTGGGGCACCTGGGTGGCTCAGCCAGTTAAGTTAAGCTCTTGGCTTTGGCTCACGTTATGATCTCACGTTTTGTGAGTTTGAGCCCCACTTCGAGCTCTGTGCTGGCAGTGAGGAGTCTGCTTGGAATTCTCTCTCTCACCCTCTGTTTCTGCCCCTCCCTTGCTCATGTGCTCAGTCTCTCTCTCTCTCTCTCTCTCTCTCTCTCTCAAAATAAATAAATAAATAAACTTAAAAAAAAGCACAATTCTTTATGAATTTGTTTTAATTTTTTTTTAGCGTTTATTCATTTTTGAGACACAGGGAGATAGGGTGTGAGTGGGGAGGGGCAGAGAGAGGGAGACCCAGAATCCGAAGCAGGCTCCAGGCTCTGAGCTGTCAGCGCAGAGCCCCACGCGGGGCCTGAACCCACGGGATCATGACCTGAGAGGCAGTCAGATGCTCAACCGACCGAGTCACGCAGGCGCCCCATTTATGAATTTGTTTTAAAGATTTTAAGTGTAGATATTGCCTTTGCTATTGTAAAAAGTCCAATAGAGTCTTCTTCTTTCTCAAAAGACACATGCTATAAAAGAGAGGTGAAGTGATGAATAAATGTATTTTACATAAACAAGAATTTGTTAAATGTAACAAACATTTAAACAGTTTAGACAAGTTTAGACATGAGAAATTTTAGTGACCTTATTTTTGTCTCTTATTTCTGTATCATTATACAAATAACTACAACTATGTCACTAGAGGATTTTTTTGTTTCTTCATTTATTTAGTGTTGAATTAATTGTACTGTATACTGTATAATGTGAAGTATGTTATAAAAACACACTTCTTACTCATCAAAGTATAAATTATTTAGTGAGTGTTCTTTCTGTAATTCCTTGAGAGAAGTGAGGAACTAGAGTGTATGCCTCTTTCCCACTTCTTAAAAATTCAGAAGAATGCCTTGGAGAATTATATTGTCACTTAAGTTTACCTCTCAGAGTGGTTAGTATCTACACAAACACATTTCTATGATATAGTAAAAAACCGCTATTCATTAAAATTTAATTGTAGTTAGTTTTTGCTTTTAAAGGCTCTTTGTGAAAATTTTATTACTTTGATATACCTGAAAATTTCCTAAAATGATGAACTTTTATCTTGTTTCTTTAAAAAGAATAACTTTTGGCATATCATTAAAGTTAATATTAATTAATTTTTCTTGGTATTATTGAATGCATTCTTGCATTCTGCATTGTCGCAACTGCTATGAAAGTAAAAAATATAATTAATCCAACAAACATACAAAATATCCATATATTCTAGACTGGCACAGTGCAAATACAGAGTTTACTGAGATAACAAAGGACAGACTGAAGTACCTGCAAAGCCAGTTGAGAAACAGGGAATACATATATTAGGCACTGGAATGATGTTTTATATTGAATGTTATAGGTAAAATAAATTTTATTCATTCAACAGCGACCTATTAAATAATAGTTTAGCAATTCTTTTAAATATGTGTGTTGTATTATATGTTAATTGTTATATGAAGCTACTGAATTCTTTTTTATTCATGACTTATTTAAACAATTGATTGATAACAAAGGAACTGTGTATTTTAATGACACTTCATATGCCTCTGTTAGTGGGATTCTCAGGATGTTTATGAGAGGTATACAGAATTAAACTTGTATCACCTTATGTTCTTAGAAGTCCGTGCATCGATAACTGATAAAAATAAATTCTACAAGGAGGATATTATACTTTTATCCAATTTACAATTTTTATTTTATGTGTAACTTCTAGGCAACGTGGTTTCCAAAATCTGACTGCTGTATAATTTAAAAGTTTATCTTTCCTTTTGTCTACTAAGGAATAAAGGAATAAAACAAGCCTCACATTTTTGAACACAGGGCCTCTGTGATATTGTTCTGTCTGACTTAGAAAACCACTGATTGATTACCTTCTCAGCCAATGTTGCTATTCATTGTTGAACCATATGTACTCTTAGAATTATAAAGCATTTTTTTTCTATTGGATAAAACTGGCCAGATATACTTTTTGTGTATATTTAAATTAATTCCAACAGCAGAGACTCTGGAAATGTAGAAAGGCATACTACTGAATTTAAATAATCTCTCCATGCTTGTCATTTTACATGGATAGTATCATAAAACAAGTAACGACAGATTAAGACCTGCCTAGCAGAGGGAAAACTAAATTACATGACTTTTATTAAGGCATAAATAAACCTATTAACCATTATCTGGAATACCAATTAGTAGACAGTGCACTGACAATTTTATTTATCAACATTAAACACAATTATTAATTACAGACCTGATGAATCTAGCAGTAAGCAGGCCATGTTGGATATGCTGGGACCTTAAGTCCATTATGTGAGAGGGATGATTACCGAAATCCTGTGGGGAAATAAGTAATTGTCGTTGTAAAATTTTAATTGCCTTGGAATAAGGCAAATTATATTTTCTTGTCCGAGCATATAAATAGTTTGACATTAAGGTAACAAGCGTCAGTAGTTGTAAATAGAAAATGAATTTATGTTAGGTTTTAAAACAAAGAAAAGAGTGATGATGAATTTTTAGTGTCATAGTGGTTTAGTGTAAATGATATAATGTAAATGAATGCAGATTTACTTTAGCTGTATTGTTTAATAGGTAATCTATTTTCTGCATTCCTTTTTTCATAGTGAAAATTAATGTGGGAGGGGACTTTTTGAATGAATTACTACAGGTGAATGGGGATTGTATAATTGAGAAAATATTTTAATTGTGTGGTGATTGGCAGAGTTGTAAAATGAGCAAGAGACAGTTCACATTTTCATCGTGTCTTTTTTTTTTTCCGAAGATCCAAATTCCAGAATTTGTGGACATTTACTCGTAGGTGCAGCCAAGAATTCTTTTGCAAAACTCATGGATAAAATTAGTTTGGCAATGGAGAGCATACCTTTGCATAGTAGCAAGAGTATTACATATGTAGAAAAAGATTCTCTGGTTCAGAGGCTGGCTCGTGGACTTCATAAAGTAAATACCCTGGCCCTGAAGTATGGTCTACATGGTCATGTGCCCATTTTGGTATGTATGCAACTTCATTACACAGTGACTTTAGTACTTGTAAATTTAATTCTGAATCACACTTATTTGTAGTTTAAATTAGTTGTGCATGAATGTATCTAGATTTCCTTTGGATGTCATGTAATCTTTTTTTTTTTAATGTTTATTTGAGAGAGAGAGACAGAGAGAGAGAGAGCATACATGAGCAGCAGGAAGGGCAGAGGGAGAGGAGAGAGAGAATCTGTGCTGTCAGTACAGAGCCTAACACGGGGCTTGATCCCATAAACCATGAGATCATGACCTGAGCCGAGATCAAGAGTCAGATGCTTAGCCGACTGAGCCATCAAGGCGCCCCAGACTTCGTGTAGTCTTTTAATGTAATACTAATAGCACTTAAATGTCAAAGTGTCTTAAATATCAAAATATAAAAGTTCTGGCCTGAGTTGTGGATTTACTGTTTTCTGTAAGTGGACTGCAACAGAATTCTATGAGACATAAACAGATGTCAGTTCCATTTTCTAGCCCTCTAGATTATTTATTTTCTTTCGTTGTTCATTTCATATAAACCAAATTATTGGTCACATAAAAAATAAAGCTTTCACCTCTAAGTTTCTGTTACAGCTAGTATTGTTTTCTGTATAATCTAAGATACATTTAAGTTGGTAAAAGGGCCATTGCCCCTGATTTATTAGTCAACCTGTAGTTACTGCTTGTAAAATTGCTCTTGATTAACAACAGAAAAGCACAGCATCATTACAGAAGCAGATATTTGGATTTACACAAAGACTGCACGCGGCAGAAGTGGAGCGCCGTTCACTGCGTTTGGAGGTCACAGAATTCAAACGAAACGTGAATGAAATGAAAAAGGAGCTCGACAAAGCCCAGGGTCTCCAAATGCAATTAAATGAATTTAAGCAGTCGGTAAGTATGTGTGATTTAAAATACCGTGGCTCTAGCGTGCTCTTCGCTGATACGTATGCACACACATATGATCTGTAGATCTACAGATTTCTTTTAGCTTTTTGTTGTTTGTTTTCTCAGATAATTCAGAAGACTTCCCTTCTAAAATTTCCAACAGTACTGCATTCTATACAGTCAAAGTTGCTGGGAGACTAGATCTTAAATATTCTCGCCACAAAAAGAAGTGATAATCATGTCATATGATAGAGTTGTTGGCTAGTGCAATATTGGTCATCATACTGTAACATATAAGTGTATCAAGTTACACAGGTTGCACACCTTACACAGTCTTATATCTCAATTATACCTCAAAAAACAGGAGTTAATACCTGATGCTTAAGGGAATACTGATTCTGTGTCAGCAGAACTCACAGCCTGTTAAAATGTATATGGTGGCTGAAAGTGTAGAAAAGAGTAAGTTATAGTTAGGAGAGATTAACTGCTTTAGCAAACAAACCCCCAAATGTGTACTAAAAGATAATAAAATGCTTCTCCCAATTGAAGAGTCTGGTGTTTGGAATAGGAGGTGGGATGTTCTCTCTTTTTCTTTTTATATTAAATATTTTGAGTACATTGGATTATTTCTTTTGAAATCAAATTGCTTTTCCAAAGAAATGTTCAATCTAACTTTCATCAAACTCATACATTATTTAAGAAAGCAGAAGATAGCTGAGCAAAGGGAGGCTAGGTACCAAATAACATTAAATCAATATCAAAATGTGTAAATATATGAAGCACAGTAACATGGAGATACGCACATACTCTGCTGCCCAGGTTCGTTAGTCACACTGCTGTTTTTAATGTGGATATAGGAATATAGAGTTAAGACATTACCCTGTAACTTCAAAATTGTATTCAACTGATGACAACTAATATAAATATGAATACAAAATTTGTTTCCCAAATCTAGCAGCAAGCTACTTTTAGTACCCTCTTCTTTGGGGAATCTTTGCAAGTTCAACTTCAGTTTAAATGGCTAATTTGGAGGGGCACCTGGATGGTTCAGTCGGTTAAGTGTCCGACTTCGGCTCAGGTCATGATCTCACAGTTCGTGAGTTCGAGCCCCGTGTCAGGCTCTGTGCTGACAGCTCAGAGCCTGAAGCCTGCTTCAGATTCTGTGTCTCCCCCTTCCCTGCTCCCACTTTGTCTTTCTGTCTCTCAAAAATGAATAAACGTTAAAAAAATTTTTAAAAAAGGCTAATTTGGAATGTGCAGTTTTAACATTTGTGGAAACAGAGGGGCAGATAGCAGTTTAGTTACTAATCCTATGATAATGTAAATTGCTAATGTTAATTATTATTTCAAATAGCTGTGCTTTCAAAGGGCAAAAAGTTCCTATAAATTAGGTCAAGTAATCGTGAATAACCCTTCTGACTGAAGATAAGTAATACTTCTCTTATGAGTGAATGTCTAAAGACACTGATTTTTGGGGTGCCTGGGTGGCTCAGTCGGTTAAGCGTCTGACTTCGGCTCAGGTCATGATCTTGCAGTTTGTGAGTTCGAGCCTCACTTCCGGCTCTGTGCTGACAGCTCAGAGCCTGGAGCCTGTTTCAGATTCTGTGTCTCCCTCTCTCTCTGCCCCTCCCCTCCCGCTTGTGCTCTGTCTCTGTCTCTCAAAAATGAATAAATGTAAAAAAAAAAAAATTAAAAAAAATAAAGACACCCATTTTTCCCTCACTTTCTTAGTTTTTTGTTCAGAGAAGGTAAAATTTTAGAGCTGGCTTAACATTTTTTTTTATTATAAAAGTAATACACGATAGCTATAAATAAAAATACAAAAAAGTTTAAAGAAGAAAGTTCAAATCACCGTAATTGCACTGCCCATAACCAATTACTACTGAATTGTGGATGAGTTTTGTTCCCCACATATTTTGGTGTGTTTTTTGTGTGATGATGCAAGCTTTTATGACAGTTGTAGTTTAGAATGATTTTGCATGTACAATTTGCAAAAAACATATATACAAATATTAATATTCACTTACAATATTATAAGCATTTCCTGTGTCACTTATCAATTTTATTTTAGATGAAATGAATAGATCATAACATAATTATAATCTAATTTATAATTATAATTATAATTTATAATGTATAATTATAAATGATTAGATTTTAGATTTTCCTAATTCTATCATATTGATGTAACAAAATTTGACTATTCTCTTATTTTTATTTACTTTTAATGTTTATTTGTTTTTGAGAGAGAGAGAGAGAGAGAGACAGAGCATGAGCGGGGGAGGGGCAGAAAGAGAGGGAGACACAGAATCTGAAGCAGGCTCCAGGCCCTGAGCTGTCAGCACAGAGCCTGATGCGGGGCTCGAACTCATGAACTGCGAGATCATGACCTGCGCTGAAGTCAGATGCTTAACTGACTGAGCCACCCAGGCGCCCCTTGAGTATTCTCTTATTAATAGATGCTTCATTTTTTCCAATTTTTTACCATTATACTTAAGCATAAAGAGCTATTTATTTATTTTGAGAGAGAGAACAAGCAGGGGATGGACAGAGAGAGAGAGAGAGAGAGAGAAAGAGAGAGAATCTCAAGCAGGCTCCACGCTGTCGATGCAGAGCCTGATGTGGGGCTCCATCTCATGAATCCTGAGATTATGACCTGAGCTGAGATCAAGAGTTGGGCACTTAACCAGCTGAGCCACCCAGGTATCCCAACAGCTGTTTATACTTTTAATAGCCAGTTCCTTTGGAGGGTGTATCTGCCTCCTTTTGATTTGCTTTTAATTGTTTGTACTAACTAAATCTGGGATGTAGAGGTGGTCTGCCAAAATGGAAAGAAACAGCTATTGATACGATTTGAGATTTAGAATAAGTCAACTTTTTTTTAGATTTAGATAATAGTGACTTTCCTGAAAATTGGAAGATTATATATGTTGCTTTCTGGAATATATGTGAGGAATTGTAGGTATTGTATACAATATGATTTTCTAGTCCTTAGCTAAGTAGTAGTAAAACAAGCTACCATCTTATCTTTGATTAGTTTGGAAGTAGTCAGACTCAATTTCTAGAATCCAGCAGAAGGTTAGAGTTTGAAGAAAAGTTGCTGGAAGGTGACAGAATCCTCTTATAAGAACTTTGGTTGAATAAGTGGCTTGCAGCAAAAGCTAACATGCTCCAGGAAATGTTTAGTGTGAATTACTTTCACTAAAGTGTAGAAATAAAAATAGCATTAATTGAAGTAATAATTGAATGAATGAGAGATGTACCTTTATATTTGTTGATTTTTTAAAACATTTATTCATTTTTGAGAGACAGGGACAGAGCATGAGCAGGGGAGGGGCAGAGAGAGAGGGGCACACAGAATCCAAAGCAGGTTCCAGGCTCTGAGCTGTCAGCACAGAGCCCGACACTGGGCTTGAACTCATGGAACCATGAGATCATGACCTGAGCTGAAGTCGGACGCTTAACTGACCGAGCCTCCCAGATGCCCCGAGTACCTTTATATTTGGACATACAGTTGTAAGGTGTAACATTATAAAGTGATGATTTCTAACATTTAATGACACTATTGACCATGTATAAGGCACTGACCCTAAGCACTTCAAGGAGTTGATTCACTTAGTCCTCTTATATCAGTAACAGTTCCAAATTATTATCTTTGTTTTACAAACAAGGGATATGGGACACAGAGCAGCTAAGTAACTTGCCCAAAGTCACATAGTTAGTAAGTGGAAATGACAGCATTTGAACCTAAGTCGTCTGGCTGCAAAACTCACGCTTTTGACTACTTCACTCCAGTGGTTAATGTTTATATCTAGCTGTGTGAGTAAAAGGCTTGTTTCATTAAAAACAGAATAGATGGGAAAATGCTGCTATTTTCCTCTAAAAAATGACGAGTATGATTGCAATCATCATCTTTCATTGATTTCAGGCCAAATATTTTCAGGAGGAGAATAAAATAGCTTCCTTAGAGTTGGTCTGAAATTGTAACATAAAGGAAAATGTCCTGCCTGCTGAAGCTATTCAGTTCTCTGCTTCTGAGCACCATGTTCACTGACCAATCTACTGACCTCTGTTCTTCAACAGCAAACTCCCATGATTTTTTTTCTTTATAAGTTCCTCACAACTGTTTTTATACACCGTCTCTTATTCTCCATTGCTATACTTGTTTCGTTCTGTTTGGTTTCTGAAGACAGAACAGAACTGAGCCAGTCTCTGAGAGGGATAAATGGACAAGAGAGAGAGGCTAAAATTAGCTAAGTTTTAAGGTGAAGGAGAAATTTTGGAGGGGTGGAAAGAAGTCCTGCGAAATCATGGGGATCTTGATTTATAGGGGCCAAGCAACAGATGGTCACCACGAGGAGTGGTACTTTAGAACAACATAACAAATAAAAGGTAGAAGAAATACAAAAATATCTGTTCATAAGACCCAGGAGAATGCTGTGGCATCAGTGACGAGAGGGATGTTAAGACGTTGAGATGAACAGGAGTGCCCAGAAGAGGCTGTTAGAGTCGATGTTCTGGAAGTGGAGGGTTTAGTTGTAATGGCACAATGCGGAGAGTGAGGCAGCAGTGAGGAGGGAGCCAAAGATAGATGTTCGTCCAAATCTAAACCCTATAAAAGTATCAGTGATACATTAGATACGCCTTTACTGGATGGATCTCAGGAAATGATGCAACGTTCTTGTGTGCTTGTGATCGTTCCTATTATCTTGTGTCAACTTAAGTCATTTGGCATCTATTTTTATGCTATAATGTTGCTGTTGTTTATGCTATACTTTAGAATTTAATCAGTGTTGAGGAATGCATTATATATACCTTTGAAAAGGCAAATAATAGTAAAAGACAGTTGCTTCTGGAAAGTAGCACGCAAGGTACCTGGTGCCAAAGTAAAACTGAGTTAAGACTATATTATGATATAGGAAGATCCATGTAATAAACTCATCCTCAAACTTGGTTCTAGCAAAAATTTTTTTCTCTGCATGAGATGCATGCTTGGCCCATGAGGAAACTATAACTAAGCACATTTGTCTCATGTGTCAGAAAACTCAGAGATAAAGTCCACATTCAACTACAATAATTTATATATTCCAGATGCCAAGAATCAATAGAATTTTTTTTCTGCTCTTCCTCTTCCCCCACCCTAAATTAAAAAAATTTTTTTTTAAATCAATTTGCTTTCTACTTGTGGTTAATTATATTCACCTCAAAACCTGTTCAACAATGGGACAGTTATCAGTCTTAAATATCTATATATCTATATCTATCTATATCTATCTACAGATCTATATCTATATAGGTGTATAGATAGATAGATAGATAGATAGATAGATAGATACTGATATATACAGACAGCATGGTTAGGTGGCTTGCATGGTTCCTTTTAGTTTTCCATATGTATTTCACAGGTTACCTACCTTTTGTGAAACATTTCCTGTTCTTTGTACTTCAAGATCAAGATGTCTCTTGTTGTTTGACGTGTTAAGTTTCATTTGCTTAATTGTTTTGAACAGGAGATAATACATGTGTGTCCTGCCCTGGATTCCCCACCCCTTAAGGGATGGCCCCTGGCTAGAACTGTCTAGATAGATGTAGTGCTCTGTTCTATAAAGCAGTCATGATATTGTAAAAAAGGTGTTATATACTCTGGTGCACAGTTTTATTTGTAGATGTTTATGTCTGAATATTCTTTCATTCAACAAATATTTACTGAGTGCCTACTGAGTGCCAGGCGCTCTTCTGTGTGTTACGTGAGCATGCCGAATGGGGTCCCTACCCAGCAGAGCTCATGTCCTTAAATAAGTGGTTGATGGCAGGGTGTGGACAGGCAATAAAAATAGTGAATATATGTAGTGGATTTAGATAATGGTAATGACTATAAAGAAGACAAAGGAATATAGTAAGGAAGTGTGAGTAGTCACAGGAGTTGGGGAGGTCTGGTCTGGTAAGGATTCTTGAAGAAGGGGATTTTTGACCAGGGAGATCTGAAAGTAACATACACTAACACAGACTTTTGGGTAATCACTTCAAAGCATCGGAACTTGTGGGGTGCCTGGGTGCCTTATTCGTTTGACTGTCTAACTTCAGCTTAGGTCATGATTCTTGTGGTTCGTGAGTTTGAGCCTTGCGTCGAGTCCTGTGCTGAGAGCCTGGAGCCTGCTTAGGATTCTGTGTCTCCCTCTCTCTCTGTCCCTCCCCAACTTGCATTCTGTCTCCCTCTCTCTTGAAAATAAATAAACATCAAAATAATAAGCATAGGAACTTGTTAAAGGCCTTAATTCTTACGATCATGTTCTTTATAAAAAGTGCTTGTGTATGAAATGTAAACTGAGCATTATGGATTTATTTGAACTTGAAATAAGTTTTTTAGGATTTTATTTGACTAAAAATGACAACACTTGGGGGTATAGCTGCTCTGCTTTTAAAACAAGAGTGATGTGTTTTTTTTTATCTCGACTTATGAAATTAAGAAAAACGAATTGTACTTTTGTCATGTATCGGACATTTTTGAAATGTGTGTGTTATACTCTATGTTAGCAAATATAGTTCTGAAAAGTGATGCAACAGTGCAGTTAGCTTACAAATGATTTTGTAACCTTTTCCCAGAAATTGATCACCCACGAGAAGTTTGAAAGTGCATGTGAAGAACTGAACAACGCGTTACTTCGGGAACAACAGGCACAGATGCTATTGAATGAACAGGCTCAGCAACTACAGGAGTTGAATTACAGACTTGAATTGCATTCCAGTGAGGAAGCTGACAAGAACCAAACTCTAGGAGAAGCTGTTAAGGTAGGAAGACATTGGTTGATTTCCTCTAGGTGTGGATCTCTGAGGGAATCATCTCTATCTCCTGAAGAGGGAGAAATTTTATCCTGTAAAAGTTTGTAAGGATGGAATGAACTTGGTTCTGAAACCTCAGTTCTAAGCATGCGTTCACGTGTATTGAAAATGTAAAAGCAGTTGAAAACTACTTGCTAGGTGAAAACAAAGTAGGGATTTTTTTTCCAGGAGTAATTTTCTAATTTTTTTTTTTTCACTTATCTTCCTTTGTTTCTTCTCTTCACTTCTTTTCCTTTACTTGCTTTATACCCCCTGGCCATTGAGACTCTATGTATCTTCTGGATTTTGAAAAGTTTTGCATCTGGCTCTGTCTGATTCTTATCTAAGTGCATGTCTGGGGAGAAGGAAGGTTTGTTTAGGAAGAGTTGGTCTCCCTGTCATATATTTGTGGCAAAGATACCTAGAAGGGAAAAGAGAAGTTACAATAAAATAGTTGTCATTAAGAAAATTTCATTAGTGGATTTAGGACTATGGTATCTTTAGGAGATGTTGGCTGCGAAGTGTAATAGAATTCTTGTTTCTGATTACATTTGTGGAGTTTTCACTAGTGAAGTTATACACACCAGAATGAAATAACTAATTTCAGGAAAACAAAAATTATATAATATAGCTTCTATATTGGGTATCCTATCTAATGCAGTAAGCAACTCAGAGTTGATATATAATTTATGATGCAAATAGTATATATTTATTCTAATAGCTTAATACTATACTACTAATAAGATAGTCAAAATTTAGTGAGAGCTTCCTATTTGCCAGGCACTATGCAAAATATTTTATAAGCTATTATCTCATATAATCCTCATACTAACTCTATGGGATAACTCCCATTTTGTAAATGAGAAAACCAAGATACAGAGAGGTTACGCACATAACCACTGGTCAGTGCTAGACCTCAGGAGTCAGATTTCACATCTGCCTTCCTAACTGTTTCATTACATTTACTGTGGATTGACAGCACACGTATGCCAGACCCTGTGCTGCTATCTCTACGTGAATTATTTTGTTTCATTCTTAAATTACCCCATGAAATAGGCACTATGATTATTCCCAGTTTTGAAGTTATTATTTAAATGCCAGTTGGTTAACATACAGTGTAATATTAGTTTCAGGTGTACAATATAGTGATTCAACACTTCCATACATCACCAGGTGCTCATCACATTAAGTGTGCTCCTTAATCCCTGCCTACTTCACCCATCCCTTCACCCACCTTCCCGCTGGTAACCATCAGTGTGTTCTCCATAGTTAAGAGTCTGTTTCTTGGTTTGCCCCTCTCTCTCTCTTTTCTTCCCTTATCTCGTTTGTTTTGTTTCTTAAATTCCACATGTACGTGAAATCACATGGTATTTGTCTTTCTTGGACTGACTTATTTTGCTTATCATAATACTCTCTAGCTCCATCCATGTCATTGCAAATGGCAAGATTACATTCTTTTTGATGGCTGAGTAATATTCCAGCGTGTGTATATATATATATATATATATATATATATATGTGTGTGTGTGTGTGTGTGTGTGTGTGTATCTATCTATCTATCTATCTATCTCTATATATATCTCACCTCTTCTTTATCCATTCATCACTTTGTGGACATTTGGAATCTCTCCATCATTTGGCTGTTGTTGGTAATGCTGCTATAAACATAGGGGTGCATGTACCCCTTTGAGTCTGTATTTTTGTATCTTTTGGGTAAATGCCTAGTAGTGTAATTGATGGATCCTAGGGTAGGTAGTTCTATTTTTGTTTTTGAGGAACCTCCATACTGATCTTCAGAATGGTCACACCAGTTTGCATTCCCACCAATAGTGTAAGAGGGTTTCTCTCTCTGAATCCTCTGCCAACACCTGTTGTTTCTCTTTTTGTTTCTTCTTTTTTAAATGTTTACTTATTTTTGAGAAAGAGAGAGTGAGCAGGGGAGGGGCAGAGAGAGAGGGAGACAGAGAATCCCAAGTGGGCCCTGCACTGTAAGTGCAGAGCCTGACGTGAGTCTCCATTGCATGACCGTGAGATCATGACCTGAGCCGAAATCAAGACACTTAAGGGACTGAACCACGTAGGTGCCTTTGTTTTTTGTGTTGTTAGTTTAGTCTCATTGTTTTTTTGATGAAACAGAGTGTTCAGTTGACTTGCTTGGGGTCTTCTGAGCTGGGATTTAGTGTTCTAGAAAAAATCAGAAAATATTGAAATTGAACAGAAGAAAATACAGATGACCTCAAGGAAAAATCGTCCCAGGATACTATTAATATTTTGGAGTATATTTTTCCTGATACATATATTAAGTCAAACCATTTCACGTTACTGTTTTTATAAGTCAAAAGCAGAAAAATGCCAGCAATTTTATATGGTTCAACCTAATATATATAGTTTTTCTTACCTAAATGAAAACATACTTATATGCTGTTTTATAACATACTACTTTATATATTAATAATAGTTGTATGCATTCTTACTAGTTGATATGACTCTGTTATATCAATGTTTTTTCCCTTTTGTAAACACAATTAATAAATATTCATTGTGTAAAAATAAGAAAATATCGATGAAGAAAAATAAAAATTAAGATTCGCAAATCATATCATCAGATATATCTACTGTCAAAATTTTGTTGTATATTATTTCAGATCTTACATTTTGTGAATATGGAAATATAACCAAATCTAGGTTAATAAAATGCAATCATACTATTATATGTAAATTATAATTTAGTTTCTGAAAACATCATGTCAAGAATTTCTTTCCATGCTAAGGTATATAGCAGTATCAACATCTTTAATGGCTGATAGAATTCTTTGAATATGCAGAATATTTTAACCTAGTTTCTTAATACAGTTTCTCTCCCTCTCTTCTTCCCTCCCTCTCTCTTCCTTCCTTCCTTCCTTCCTTGCCTCTTTCTTTCTTTCTTTCTTTCTTTCCTTCTTTCCTTATTTACCTCTATTATAAGTAATTCTAAGATGAGCAATCCTGTGGATAAATATTTATACACATATCTGTAATTATTTCCTTATTATAAAATCCTAGATGAGGAATTACTAGGTGAAAAGCCACATGAAATTTAAAGTATAAATGTTATAAATTGGCCTACAGCAAATTTTTACCAGTTCACTTCTCTCGTAAAATATATGGTGATTTCACTTTTTTTTAAGTTTAGGTATTTATTTTGAGAGAGAGAGAGGGAGCAGGGGAGGGGCACAGAGAGGGGGAAAGAATCCCAAACAGGGTCTGCTATCAGTGTGGAGCCCGATATGGGGCTTGATCTCACGAACCGTGAGATCACGACTTGAGTGGAGATCAAGAGTCTGACACTTAACTGACTGAGCCACCCAGATATCCTGTGATTTCACTTTTTACCCAGCCAGGCTATTACTATTGAAGAACTTTTTGTCATTTGATCAATATGGCATTTTTACTCTAATTTCTATTTCCTTGATTACTAGTCAAGTTGAACATTTTTAGAAATATGTTAGTCAACATTTTAATGCCTCATGTCCCGTTAATAGATAATGAAATTAACTAGGCTTTGACAAAGTGTATAACAGTGTCCTATGGAGTCTTTTCTTTCTGTAATAACTCGTGGTTTGTATTTAGGTGTAGCATCTTCCAGCAGAGAAAAAGCTGTTCATATTCTTTTCTTTAAAATGCCAGTAGCTTAAATATTGTCAGGAGTGGAGAATTGTCTAATTACTATCTCTTAATTAAAACTAGCAGGTGGTAATGTGAAAATGCTCTCTTGTGGGAGATGGCATAGTTCAGCAGAAAAAGCACTGGCCTTGGAACAAGTATTTCTGAATTCAAATCCCAGTTCTGTCACTTGGGCAAATAACTTAACCTTTCTCAGCCTCAGGTTCATCTTCTGCAAAATGAGGGATAATGATACTTAAGTTACAATATTTTTATGGGAATTAATTAAGATATTAGTTGAACAGCAAGTATAAGCTTGATAAATATTCTTTTGTATTTTTCAGTAGTACGTAAGTAGTTTTTTACGTGTCCCTTTAAAAAAATAAAATGTATTGCTTCTTTATAAAAACAGAATAAGATCATGAATAGAAAATATGGAAAATACAAAAGAGAAAACAAGTTACTTATAACTTATTATCTGAAAACAACCAGTTAACACATTGGGGTTTTGTTTTTCATCATTTTCTATATGTAATAGTTTTCATAAATCATACTTTGGATGTGATGCTCAGAAAAGCCTTCCTTTATGAGACAACTATATTTAGAGCAAGATACCTATTGTATTACAGTAGTGCATTAAAGAGAAAAGGAATCTCCAAGGACAAAACTATAACAACACCAACAAACCCCAATGAGTGGAATCAGAGTTAGCACTGTGAACAGATGCTGGGCTTACGCTGTAGGCAAATGCCAAAGTCAATGCTGGAAGTTGGAGACAAAGCTCTGGGCTCCACCAGTAGATCAGGCCTTGAACTTGTGGTTCCCACACTGAGGAATTGCCTAATAACCTGAATGGGATAATATCAGGTCAGTAATGTCTGGGCAAAAGCTAATGTAAAATTTTCTCTGGAAAAAAGCTTGTCTAATTTAGTTCCTTTAGGAGCCCGCTCCACACCCCCACCCTGCACTCCACCCCCTTCGCCCAAACTAAAGTCGATGAAGACATGGGCACATAAATAAATATTTTAATCTTTTTAAAAAAAATTTTTTTTAACGTTTATTCATAGAGAGACAGAGACAGAGACAGAGAGACAGAGCACAAGTGGGAGAGGGGCGGAAAGAGAGACAGAGACAGAATCCGAAGCAGGCTTCAGGCTCTGAGCTGTCAGCACAGAGCCCGATGTGGGGCTCGAACTCACGAACCGTGAGATCATGACCTGAGCTGAAATGGGATGCTTAGCTCATTAAGCCACCAAGGTGCCCCAATATGTTAATCTTCTATTCAGCCACATTGCTAAACTCTCTTGTCAATTTGAATAATACTCTGTACTTTGTAGGGTTTTCTACATAGACCGTTACATTATTTGTTCTATAGTGATGGTTTTTTCTTTTCCAAACCTTAATCTTTTAATTTTTTCCCTCTCCTTACTGCACTGGCTAGGATACAGTGTTGAGTAGAAGTGGAGGCAGCAAGCATCCTTACCATGCTCCCAATTTTGAAGAAGATCTTTCTTACTTTTCTCCATTAAGGAGAAAGTTTGCTATAGGTTTTAGTTGATAAATCCATATCGGGTTAAAGGGGTTTTCTTCCTAGATTATGCATAAATAAAAAATAATGAATGGATTTTGGATATTATCAAATACATTTTTAAGTATCTATTGAGATAGTTATATGATTTTTCTCTCATTCTGTTAGCATGTTGAACTATATCAGAGATTGGCAAACTGTGGCCCACAGCCTGGGTTTGTATGGCCTGTGACCTAAGAGTAACTTCGCAAATTAAAGGAACTCACTGAACTATGAGCAAGATGAAAAAAATATGAATAAGCATCTAGAAACACAGTAATGAAACTGTAGAATAACAAAGACAAAGAGGAAATCTTAAAACCTGTGGGCTTAGGAAAGACATTCTTTCTGTGGCTGATCTTGGATTAATGGAACTAGTTTAATAGTTATAAAATTCTCTAAGAACTCAAGTCAGTGAACGCAACATGCTTTGAAGGCAGGAATGATTTAGTTTTAGCATACCTCTCTATCATTGGGAATTATAGACAAATGGACATGGAAAGTGTAGTATGGAAGAAAGTGGAACAAGTTAAAGATTTGTTACTATCTTTTCTCTATGTCCCCACTCTGTTCTTTAGATATTTTATGTTGTTGACCTGGTCTATAACATCTTTAGTGCTACTGAAACACTAAAGCAGTTTTGTTAGGAAACCTTTCTTTTTCTAAAAAAAAATTTAATGTTCATTTATTTCAGAGAGAGAGAGACAGAGAGAGAGAGGAAAGAAAGAGTGCACGCACAAGCGGGGGGGGGGGCAGAGAGAGAGGGAGAGAGAGAATCCTAAGCAGGCTCTGTGATGACAGTTCACAGCCTGATGTGGGGCTCAAACTCACGAACTGTGAGATCATGACCTAAGCCAAAATCAAGAGTAGGATGCATAACCGATTGAGCCACCTAGACGCCCCAGGAAACATTTCTTTATATGGTATAGTTTGTTAGATAATGAAAGCTACATAGCCAATGTATCTTATTTTTTTCTTGACTTCTTGTAAGTTTAGATTTAAATTTAGTAACATTGATTCTAACCATTTTATCTTGGATCCTGCCTTACATAGTTTTATTTTTAATGACATACATGAAAGAATGATTAAAATAAAATTTTATTTATTTATTTATTTATTTGAGAAAGAGAGAGAGAGAGAGAGAGCACACAGGCAGGAGAGGGGCAGAGAGAGAGAGGGCGAGAGAGGATCTTAAGATCCCACAACCCAGGGATCATGACCTAAGCCAAAATCAAAAGTTAGATGCTCAACTGACTGAGCCACCCAGGCGCCCCATAAAATAAACAGTTACTATAATGAGGGACTCAACTTGTAGGTCAAATACTTGCAGGAGCTCATACAGAAATTTGTATCTTACACTGCGTTGCTGCTGTAACCAACATCTAAAGTATGAGGCACTGGTTTAGAACAGATTAAGGGTATAATTCTCTTATTCTACATGGCCTCGAGGTAACCACCATTAAGTTCACTGCCTGCATGCATGCTTGGATATATGGGAATAAGGAAACCAGTAGTGAGGGTACTTCCAAGAAAAAATCTTGGAGTATTTATTGGTACCTGGCACTGACTGAAAGCAAACAGATTAAAAACCTGCCAACTTTTTGAGGCAGTTGTATTACCTAAGAAACCACAAGTCCAGACTAAAGTAGGCTTGTACTCTGAGCCTTAAACAATAAACCTTAAATGATCTATCATTTTCTTTTTTCTTTTCTTTTGTTTTCTTTTGTTTTCTTTTCTTTTCTTTTCTTTTCTTTTCTTTTCTTTTCTTTCTATTCTCCTTCCTTTCTTTCTTTCTTTCTTTCTTTCTTTCTTTCTTTCTTTCTTTCTTTCTCTTTCTCTCTTCCTTCCTTCCATCCTTTCTTGCCTCCTTCCTTCCTTCCTTTCTTTCAGCTTTATGCCTAGTGTGGAGCCCAACCCAGGGCTTGAACTCATGACCCTGAGATCAAGACCTGGTCTGAGATCAAGAGTCAGACACTTAACCAACTGAGCCGCCCAGGTGCTCTGATCTATCATTTTAATCAACTCCAAAGAAACCTATAGAATTCATAGAATTCCATACTGTAAATATCATTGTTTATTTAGTTATTCATCTGCTGATGGGCATCAGGTCTGTGGCATTTAAAAAATATATTATAGATTATAATAAGGGGAAACTGAATCGTTTTCCTGAAATGACATTGCTTATATGAAAAGAGATTTTTAAATTTCACTCTCTGTCTAGTAAATTTGACATTAAGAATGGCTGAATCATTAGGGGCACCTGGGTGGCTCAGTCGGGTAAGTGTGCACCTTCAGCTCAGATTATGATCTGACGGTTCATAGGTTCGAGCCTTGCATCGGGCTCTGTGCTGACAGCTCAGAGCCTGGAACCTGCTTCAGATTCTGTGTCTTCCTCTCTGCCTCTCCCCTGCTCACACTCTGTCTCTCTCTCTCTCTCTCTCTCTCTCTCTCTCTCAAAGATAAATAAACATTAAAAAAATTTAAAAAAAAAGAATGAATCATTAGGATTAGAATAAAGGTATAGTTATAGTTGTTCCTCATTTTGTTTTGAGAAAAGTTAGGTATCTATTAAATTCTGATGACTTTCACTTATATCTGAAACATACTAGATGTGCTTATTATTTATAGAAAATTTAAAAATATTTATATATTTATAATATTATTTAATAAAGTTAATAATCTTTCTGTAAAGTTAAAAAATTACCTCCTGATTTATGTTTCTTAAAAAATAAGTTCTGGGGGCACCTGGGTGGCTCAGTCAGTTAAGCGTTTGGCTCTTGATTTTGGCTCAGGTCATGATCTTGTGGTTTATGGGATCGAGCCCCAATTCGGGCTCTGTACCGACAGTGCAGAGCTTGCTTGGGATTCTCTCTCTTCCTCTCCTTCTGCCCCTCCCCAGCTCGAGTATGTGCATGCACACATTCTGTCTCTCTCAAAATAAATAAACTTAAAAAACAATTCTGCTCATCTAATTAATACACATATTTGAGCTATTACTGTGTGGAAAGTACGGGACTTACCTTTGTGGAGAATGTAGTGAATTTAGTTAAAAAAGAATACCTTTATCTTTTTTAAAAAAATTTTTATTGTTTATTTGTGTGTGTGTGTGTGTGTGTGTGTGTGTGTGAGAGAGAGAGAGAGAGAGAGAGAGAGAGACCATGAGCGGGGGAGGGACAGAGAGAGAGGGACACACAGACTCCGAAGCAGGCTCCAGACTCGGAGCTGTCAGCACAGAGCCCGACAAGGGGCTCAAACTCACCAACCATGAGATCATGACCTGAGCCAAAGTCGGGCGCTCAACCAACTGAACCACCCAGGTGCCCCAAGAATACCTTTATCCTAATGCTTGGTGAGATTTTTGATATCACAATGGATGAGAGCATCTGAAACTATTATAAAATCTTAAATTCTCTGAATTGTCGCAATTTTGTAATTCTGTCCATGAAATATTCTAGACATTGGTTGAGAGAGAAAGGCTTAGGAAAAAAATAAGGATTTATTCACAGCAAGTTTCCCAAATAGTTCCTTTGTGTAACTTGGATCCAGCTCTTATTCATGTGCCCTTTTCCCTCAACTTTTATGTCACCTACCAACTTCTGCTGTGTTCTTTTATCCCACCACGTGGTAGCAGCCTCACAGGGTCTCAAGACTTAATGCCTCTTCCAGCTCTCTGGATCATTCTTTACCTTCTTGCCACTGCTTTGGGTTTTTTTTTGCTTAGGTATCAGTTTTAATAGAAAATTAACTCTGTGCTTTATTATTTTCCATTCTCAAACTTAATTACACTTAGATTATGGATGGGAAAGAAGAAGCAAGAGGAAAGAAGAGTACATTTTTTAAAGTTCAAGTGAAATAATTTGCAAAGATATTTTGGAATTGCAGTAATTGTGGCAAAGGGTCACATTTTATAAATATTTACCTTCTTTTCATTAAAAATTTCTGCCTTTTATATTATTAATAAAATTATTTGACATACTCTGGGGGTATAGAATGTGAATATTGCAGTGAAGTCATTTATTTACATAATTTTTAATAAATGCTATATTTTCTCTAGTAAACTTTTAAACAGAAGAGCCCCCAAATTCATTTACTTTAAAAAATTTAAACATTTTTCAGTTGATAAATCCTGATTATAATAATAATTAACATCTATCACATAACCTATTTTCATAAAGTAGGATTATTAACGCCATTACTTAATTTAAAAGTCTTATCATTTTTTACTTTAATCCCATATATTTTTTTATCTTCCTAATGACTTACCCCATTGAGACCTATAGGGTAGTCAATTATATTTCAAGGTCAGAGAAGACAGAATTAAGAAAATAACAGCTCTCAGGACATTTTTTAAAAATATTAATTTAGCAGAGAAGATTCAAGCTAGAATCTAGAAGATTCATAAAAAGTTGTTATTCCTGTTTTTGTTAGTCTGAACAACATAAATATATAAAATAAAATAAAATAAAATTCCTTTACTGTTTAGACATATGATATAATTTACATTGTTCAAAGTGTATGTTCTCATATATAATTTTAAAATATCTTCTCCATGTTTAAATTTGTCATCAAGAAGTGACAATTTGAGATTAGAGTTACTATGCTTCTTAATTGAGTACTAACCTTTGGTTAGGTCATATTTTAAATATTATTGAAAACTATTTTGAATCCTACAATTCAAGTTTGTATAATTTTTTTAAATGTTTATTTATTTATTTTTGAGAGAGGGAGAGCACAAGCAGGGGAAGGGTAGAGAGAGAGAGAGAGAGAGAGAGAGAGAGATTGAGAGACCCAGAATCTGAAGCAGGCTCCAGGCTCTGAGCTCTCAGCACAAAGCCTGATGCGGGGCTGAAACCAACGAACTGTGAGATTGTGACCTGAGCCGAAGTCAGATGCTTAACCAACTGATTGAGCCACCCAGGATCCCCTGTATAAATTTTTTTACAAATGTTACATAATTTGTTTTTCTGATTAAACATGATTAAGGAAAAACTTTAAAAACACAGAACCCCCCCCAAATGTGTATGAAAACCTATTATCACACATATATAACAATTATTAATATTTTGGCAGATAAGACTGGAAGCATGCTATATGTAGTTTTGCATCCTGTTTTTTAGGCAGATTGGCATTATTTTTGTATTTACATTCACACCATTCTGGCAACGATTAGAATGTGGACTGTAGGTATGCAAAAGTGGAAACAGAGACACCAGTTAGAGGCTAACAGTGTAATCTAGAGCAGAGATAATGGTGACCTGGAAGAGGGTGGGAGGAGTAAAGCATGATGAGATTCTGGATATGTTTGCATTTTGATGGTAAAATGTGGAGACTTTCCAGTGGAGTAGATGTGACATATGAAAGAGATGCATCAACACCTGGGTAAATGGAATTGACAATAAATGTCAATGTTAAAATTATTTACGAACTTTATTGTCATAAGCCATATAGTATTCCATCTTAGGAATGTGCTAAAATGTATTTAACTCTTTTCTTGTTGTTGGATATTCAGACTGTGTCTATTTTTTTCACTATTAAAATGAAGATGAGGACCTTATAATTAAGTCTTTGACTACATAGTCAATTATATTCTTAGGATCGAATTCAAGAAGCAAGATTTATTGGGTCAAAGATACAGATACTTTATTTTTTTTAAGTGTTTATTTTTGAGAAAGAGAGAGAGAGAGAGACAGACTGTGAATGAGGGAGGGGCAGAGAGGGGGAGACACAGAATCCAAAGCAGGCCCCAGGCTCTGTGCTGTTAGCACAGAGCCCAACGCAGAGCTTGGGCTCATGAACTGTGAGATCATGACCTGAGCCAATGACCTGAGCCATGACCTGGGCTTAACCAACTGAGCCACCCAGGCGCCTCATAAAAATACAGACACTTTAGGTTGGGGTGTGTGTGTGTGTGTGTGTGTGTGTGTGTGTGTGTTTAAGGCTATGAATATAATTTTTTAGATCCAAATATATAAGAGCACCTGTTTGACCCCATTCTCATCAGCATTGGGTATCATTAGGTATTACTATTAAAACACCAATAACAACAAATCAAAGCCAAGAACATTTGCCAGTGTGACAGATAAGGAAAGGTGTATTCTTTTGTTTTGCACTGAGCATAAGAGGAACACTGAATTTCCCCCCATATAGGTGTTTTTTGTTCAAATAATTTTATGTAAATTTAATTTGCTTGTAGTGTAGTTTTAGAGAAGCAGAACAAACATTTCTGAGTATATACTTTAGTTAGACACATTGGTAAGACACTCCATAATATTTAATTTAACAGTTATGATATTTTAAGAGATAAGTATTATTGCTTACATGGGGCAAATGAAGAAACAAAAATACCAGAAAAAAACTTGACAATATACATAATGAAGCTGCTTTATATAAAAGCAAAATGTCTTTGTTAATATTACTTAACAGGCTTTTCTTAAAGATGCTTAATAGCTTTAAAGAGTGTTCTTGTTGAAAAATTTTAATATTAATTTATCACAGTAGGGAATTTTCATATTTTTATATTTAAAAAAATAAAATGTTTCACACCTTTTTAAAGGAAAAGTGGTAAGTACCATATATTTTTTTGGTGTGTCACAAGAATATTTTCATGACAGAATAAAAAATTATTTGCCTTTTGACAAAGTCATTCATAGGTCAGTTTTAGAAGATATTATTGCTTCTAGACTTGAAGATATGAATATTCCTATTGCCTATCATATATTGCCTGCTTAAAGAAAATTCAATAGCAATAAATCTGATTTTCTCCTATCAAGCCACTTAATCATATTCTGAATTAGTCAGAATATTCTTTTTTGAATTTCAAAAAAAGGAATTGTACTATTTCCATTTAATTAAAATTTCCATTTTATTAAAATTTCCATTTGATTAAAAAATGACATTGACTTTTTGGTTTTTAATCATCTTCATATGTATATATACAGATACACATTCATATATGCACACCTGGTTATATCTATATACAAACACATACTATTCAATTATATACCCTATATAAATAAATTGCATATATTTCAATTATATGTTTATATACAATATATAGTACATTTATATATAACATAATTATATATTTCTACTTATATATTAATTTTATATGCAAATATACACACTGTACATATATATCTGAATGTATGAATGTATATTGAAATGTGCACTGTTAGAAACCTATCTTATGACATGTTTTGGGCGTGGTCTTTGTCATTTGCATATCCATCTTCTATTGGCTCCTTGCCCTTCAGTGACTTATGACAGTTAGTGGTATGCTGCCCCCAGGTGGTAGCAAGTGCTTTGATTTACATGGTCTGGATTGAAAAAGTCTGTGCTTTCGCTAAGATCTAGATTAAAATTGTGAATTTCACAGGATTTTCTTTTTTTGGTAATGAATAAAAATCTTTATTAAAATAGCTGAACATGGCAAAGTTCATGCAGGAAACTGGCTGATTTTTCTACTGTAAACTCTTAGAAATAAATATTTGTGTAGAATTTGGTATCTCTCTTATTAATCCTTTGCTGTTGCCTTATCTCTAGACTCATCATTGTACTTTGATTAGAATGGTCCCTTATAATTTGCTTGGACAGCCTTTAGGGGTCAAATCATTGCCTGAATTCCAACATGGTTCAGGGTATTATTATGAGATAGTCACTATCAACGTGGCTTGAGACTTCAGGCCAGTCGGCTGTTAAAATATTTCCTTTCCTCTTGGTTCTCAGACTTGGATGGCAGTAATCCATTTATGTTTAGGGAAGTAATAATAATTAAGGAGACAGAAGGAGTTTACTTTTCTCCTGCTTTGTCTAACTCTCCCATCTCCCCTCTTGTGGTACGCAAGCAGAACATGAAGAGAATCACCCCAGCTTTTCTTCTTCCACCATCTATGGCTAAATCTCACATAACAGTACTTTTCCAGTTCATACTATTAGAACTAGAACCTATCGAGTTGCTTCTGTTTACAGAATTCAGATTGCTACAGACTCCTGCCTTAAAAATATGAAGCACATAATTGATTCCTGAAAACACAGACAAGGAGTACGTGAGACCAGGCAACGAGTAGATCAGTCATCCTAGCTTAGTTCAGAGAACGTTCCTTCGATGATGTAGGCAGAGTGGGAATATGGCTATCACGCCTGTGGAATCTCACGAGGACCCTGAATCATGCCAACAGTATAACCACTGTGGACCAGAAACTGTATATATACTTTCTGTAATCCTCACAATTACCTGGGAAGATACATATGATAATACGTAAATATAGATACACAATGAATTAGGGATCAGAGTTATTAATACATCTGCCCGGAGTCACATGTTTGTAGGTTTTGGAGTCAGAATTTAAACTCAGAATTTCTGCAACTTCATAACTCATCCTATTTCCAATACAGCATTTTCGTTCAGAGTTGGGGCATTTTATTTTCTCTGATGGATTTTTTTTTTTTTAAAGAAAATTGGTTAAAATATCTAGAACTGGAAGCTGGAGTAATTCTAGAAGTGTCTTTATCTGAAGCTTTTTAGCTTTCAAAAGCTTGTCTTTAAATACGTGTTTGTAATCCAGATTACTTCAAGTGCAGGTCAGTATTGGTGGCAAGAGAGTACCAAAATGAAGTATATGTAAGCCACGGGAGGACTGACATTCTTACCTGGGGGAATAATACTCGATAGATGCTTCAAAATTCAACCTCATTTTCTCCTGGTTTTTTTTTTTGTTTGTTTGTTTTTTTCTTTTTTTCTTTTTTTCTTATCTTTCTTTTTCTGGAACACCTATTAGTATTAGTCTGTCAGAAGGTGAATATCCTGGCTTGATCCTTTATGGTTCTTACATTTTTGCCCTTTTCCCTTAAATTTTTTGTTTTTTAATTTTTAGAGAGTGTACATGTGTGAGTGGGGGAGGGGCAGAGAGAGAGAGGGAGAGAGAGAATCCCAAGCAGGATCCACATTCAGTGTGGAGCCTGAACCGGGGCTCGATCCCACAAACCGTGAGATCATGACCTGAGCCAAAATCAAGAGTCTTAACCGACTGAGCCACCCAGGCACCCCTACATTTTCTCTTACATGTTGTTTTTGTTTTAGGTTCTGGTAAAGTCTGTAAATTTCATTTTTCTGTTTAAATATTTTATACTGGTCCTCATTTAAAAAAATGTTTGTTTATTTTGGGAAAGAGAGAGAGTGGAGCAGGGGGGGAGAGAGAGAGAGGGAGGGAGAGAGAAAATCTCAAGCAGGCTCCACACTCAGCATGAAGCCCCAGGTGGGGCTCCATCCCATGAACCGAGAGAGCATGACCTAAGCTGAAATCGAGAGTTGGACACTTAACTAACTGAGCCACCCAGGTGCCTCTGGTCCTCAGTTTTGATTTCTAAGAATTGCTTTTAATTCTCTAGTTCTCTTTTCATAACATCCCTTTTAAAAACAGTTTTTATATCTTAAGTCGTAGTTTTTTATTGTGTTTAATGGACAAACAATTATTTAAATTCTCTTTCTTCTGAAGTCTTTATGAATTTTTTTGTTTCTTTTCTTTTGAAAAAATTTTTAATGTTTATTTTTTGTTTATTTTTTAGTGAGAAAGAGAGCAAGTAGGAGAAGGGCAAAGAGAGAGGGAGACACCGAATCCGAAGCAGGCTCCAGGCTCTGAGCTGTCAGCGCAGAGCCCAACTTGGTGCTTGAACCCACAAACCTTGAGATCGTGACCTGAGCACTTAACTGACTGAGCCCACCCCCCTTTTTTTAAGTTTATTTATTTTGAGGGAGAGAGAGAGAGAGGGAGAGAGAGAGCAAGTGGGGAAGGGGCAGAGAAAGAGAGGGAGAGAGAGAATGCCAAGCAAGTTCTGCACTGTCAGCTCAGAGCCCAACGTGGGGCCCGAACGCACTAACCAGGAGATCATGACCTAAGCTAAAACCAAGAGTTTGACGCTTAATGGACTGAGCCACCCAGGCTCCCCTTTCTTGTCTGTTTCTGTTGCTCCCTTTCTTTCATGTTGGGGGCTGTCAAACACTATGTTTTACAGAAATGGCCACAGTGATATTTCTGGCTCCTCAAATGCTTCCAGAATCTTGCCAGTCCAATATGAAGAGGTAGAGTCTGTTTCCCTCTCTTTGAAATTGGGTGGGCCTTTGTGACTGCCCTTATGAACAACATAAGGGAGAAGTGATACTGCATGATTCCTAGCACTAGGTCATAAAAGGCAACATGGCTTCTGTCTGTTCATTCTCTCCTGTTGGCTCTCAGCTTCTCTTGACTCTCTCCGTCAGTGTTTTTTGTTGGAACACAGCCATCATTCTCTGGAAGCCCAGGCCACGTGGGGAACTTTGTATGGCTGTTTTCAGCTAATGGCCTCAGCTAAGGTCTCATGCAACAAGCCAGTGCCCATCCACTCCCAGACACATGTGAATGAGACTTCAGATGATTTCCCTAGCCTTCAGCTGAGGCCCCAGTCATCCAGGAGCAGAGACTCGCAGCCCCTGCTGTGCCCTGTCTTATTACCGAGTCCACAGAATCCATGAGCCTAGTAATAAATGGTAGTTTTACACGACTACATTGTGGAATAGTTTGTTATGTAGCCCTAGTAACTGGAACCAAGGTTTTTCTCAAGTTTATGGTAGGATTTGTTTGGTCATTCACATTTAAAAATGAAGAAAAAGGGAAGACTTGGTGACTGGTTTGCTTTCTTTTGAGAGAAGGGCTGTGAGCTGGCTGGGCTGGGTGACCCCCCAGACGAATATGCTGGTCCTCATTTCGTGGCACCGACACTCATAAGCTAGCTGCCTGTTTCTGCCTTAGAGAACTCATCCGATTCTTGTTTGCCTTTAGTTTGTTTTATGGAATAAATGTCTCTCTCTCCCTTTTTGTTTTTGTTTTTTTGTTTGCAGGCGAATGTCTGTTCACAGTGGGTTCTGCAGGGTTGGGGAGGGGCATGTGGGCGTGGCTGGTCATCCTGCGTATAGTGTTTCCGTGGATTTCTGACTTGCTCCTGCCCTATTTTGTGCTTTGCGTTTTCATGTCTTGAGCCCCTACCGGGGTGGAGCACCATCCCCTTCTCCCACGTGTACTCAAGGCCGAAGGCTGAAGCTTCCTCTGCCGTGTCTCATTTGAAGTCTTTCTTCTGTTGATGGCCCCTCTCCCTTTAATTTTGTTGTTGTTTGTTGATATGTTTTCCTAAAATGGAGTTTTGATAGGAGGAAGAAGCGTCATCTTGAGTTGGATTTTGGGTCTTATTGAATGGGTTTTCTGCCTGTGTATTTTTATAAAAATCTTTCATTTCATTCAAATTTGAAAATGTGCCTCATATACACATAGGACTATGCCATATTGTTCCTTCTGATCATTAAAAATTTACTTGTATGTGATATTATCAGCTCCTTCTTATTCCTAATTTTGTGTTTATGTGTTTTTAATCTCATGAAGCTTGTGAGGTGAGGGTGCCCTAAAGTTTTGCTCCTTTTAGATTGACTAGTTCACTTGGGTTCAAAAATCTTGTGATTCTTGAACACCTAGTTTGTTGTAGCTGAATAAGCATTTCTGCTTCTAAGCTATCCTTTCTTCGTGCCTGAGCAGTTAATGTTAGAATTCTCCATACCTGACCCGCTTTTCCTGTAGGCCAGGATGAGGTAAAACGATTTATCTTTTTTCTTTTTTTTTAAGTTTATTTATTTATTTATTTATTTTGCTTAATTTTTAAAGTTTATTTATTTATTATTTAAAAAATTAAAAAAAATTTTTAATGTTTGTTTATTTTTGAGAGAGACAGAGACGGAGTGTGAGCAGGGGAGGGGTAGAGAGAAAGACACAGAAGCTGAAACAGGCTCCAGGCTCCAAGCTGTCAGCACAGAGCCCGATGCGGGGCTTGAACTCACGGACCGTAAGATCATGACTTGAGCCAAAGTCCGACGCCCAACTGACTGAGCCACCCAGGTGCCCCTAAAAAAATTTTTTTTAATGTTTATTTATTTTAGAGAGAGAGAGAGAGAGAGAGAGAGACAGAGACAGAGACAGAGTGTGAGCAGGGGAGAGGCAGAGAGAGGTGGAGACACAGAATCCAAAGCAGGCTCCTGGCTCTAAGCTGTCAGCACAGTGCCCATTGCGGGGCTTGAACCCACAAATGGTGAGATCATGACCTGTGCCAAAGTTGGACGCTTAACTGACTGAGCTACCCAGGCGCCCTGTTTATTTACTTCAATAGAGAGAGAGAGAGAGAGAGAGAGAGAGAGAGAGAGACAGAAAATCCCAAGCAGGCTCTGCACTGTCAGCATAGAGCCCAATGCGGGGCTTGAACCCATAAACTGTGAGATCATAACCTGAGCCGGAATCAAGAGTTGGATACTTAACTGACTGAGCCACCCAGGCACCACAAGGACTAATCTTGTTGTTACTTATAACTCATTTTTAAAAAACTTGAAGTGAGGACCTTTCTTATTTAGAAGTCTTCAATAGTAGGGCTTCATCAGAGGGTAAAGGTAGAGGCTACGGGAATAGAGAAGAATGAAAGATGAATTAATATTTTATTGTGTAAGATTAATAGTTTTCCTAACATAAAGAGATTAGGGTGGGACTCAGGTTGGGGAATGTGAGAAAGATTATGATTTCAACTTTTAGTTTTATTTAACTTGAGAGAATTTTAAGTTTGAGTGAGGAAACGTGAGGCTGGTGGTTGCAGTGAAGTGTTGTCAAAGATGTAAGGAGGAGATGAACTTTCTTGAAGACGTGAAAGAAAGAGCAGACACGTGGGAAAGACCTAAGTTTGCAAGGCAGTAGGAAAAAGAGGAGGTAGAGAAAAGCAGGACCGAGGGAGGTCCCATGTGAAGAATTACATTGGAAGTTTGCTCAGTGATGTCAAATGCCCAGAAATAGTACATAGTAACTTTGAATCTCTGCTGAAAACTTGAAGATATTTCTGCATATGCTTAGATTCATATGTGGAAACTCTTTAAAAGAAGATAGTTTTCAGGGGCGCCTGGGTGGCTCAGTGGGTTAAGCGTCCTACTTCAACTCAGGTCACGATCTTGCGGTCCGTGAGTTGGAGCCCCGCGTCGGGCTCTGGGCTGATGGCTCGCTCGGAGCCTGGAGCCTGCTTCAGATTCTGTGTCTCCCTCTCTCTCTGCCCCTTCCCAGTTCATGCTCTGTCTCTCTCTGTCTCAAAAATAAATAAACGTTAAAAAAAAATTAAAAGAAGATAGTTTTCAAAGGAAATATTTAATCAACAAATAGCGAATGTCCTTCCTGTTTCCAAGGACATCTGAGCTCATGGGGAGCACAGATATGCATACACTTATGTGTAATATAGAATAGAGAGAGGGCCGTGATAGAGACAGAGGGTGCTACAGGGGCCTGGGTGAGAGGATCTGTAAGAACTGTAGATTGTCAGAGAGTTGTTAAGTTTTACATGAAAACTGTTTTTCTGTGTAACGTTATTTTGCTCCTCCCTGCAAGCAGGTCAGCAAATTAGCTGCTGCTAATAAGTCAGTCAGAGAACGACAAGTACCATATGATGATTTCACTCATACGTGGAATTTAAGAAACAAAAATGAACAAAGACAAAAAAAGAGAAAAACCAAGAAACAGACTCTTCACTCTAGAGAACAGACTGATGGTTACCAGAGGGGAGGTGGGTGGGGTGATGGGTGAATAGGATTAAGGAGGGCACTTGTCGTGATGAGCACTGAGGGATGTATGGAAGTGTTGGATCGCTGTATTGTACAACTGAGCCCAGTACTATATATACTGTATGTCAGCTGTACTGGAATTGCGATAAAAAAACTTAACAAAAATTTTTAAAAACTCTCAAAAAATTAGCTTCTGTTGATTTGAAAAGATAATCACCAAGGTGTGTGTACCTTTAGTTCTTCAGTGGGCTCCTCCTCCTTGCCTGGCATATAGAAAAGGCTGGGAACTGGCCACCGGCCTGTTGGGTCCCGTCTGTGCTAGGAGAATGGTGGAGCCAGAGGTCAGATTTCACACGGCAAAGAGTAGCAAACATTCCGTTTATTGAGCGGTTACTGTCTCTGGCCCTGCTAGATACTAGAAATATATTACCACATTGAATCCTCACAAGAACCTATGATCCAGGCAGCATAATTTCCTTTTTTTTTTTTCTTTTTTACAAGTTAGGAAAATAAGACTCAGGGATGTTAGTAATTTGACCAAGTTTCCTCAGCTAATAAATATTAAAGCAGGGCTCTGAATTTAGATCTTTTGGCTCTAAAGTTGCTACTCTTTTATTATATCTGGTATGTGGGTGGGGAATGAACCTAGAAGACGTAATTTTTTGCTTTGGGGAAGTAAGGAAAGGCAAAAAGAAAAGACGGTACTTGATAACCAGAAGGAAGTTTGAAGAAATTAGGACTGTCCAGGTATGTCTGAATGGAAAGCCACGGTTCTGAAAATAAATAAAGATGAGAAAGAATGAGAAGAAAGGGAGACATGAAAGATGCAAAGACGGGAGATTGGGGAAACAGGGCATAGGATAGTTAGCGACTAATTTTAAGGTCAAAAGCACCTAAAACTTAAGTAGCTAGAAATCTGATTATGCTTTTTCTCTCTTATTGAAAAGGCTGCAAAATTTGCTATGCAAGCATTTCATGTTGGATGTGTTAAAACTACGTGCAGACTAAGTGTAAGAACTATGTGAAAACTATATGTAAGAGCTATGTGACCTACTGGTAGCAAATACCAAAAGCCTCTCACTACAGACTGAGACTGGGGACGTCCGTGGAGATTGTTAAGGATAAGAAACTTAATAAGCAAAGCTGCTGTCTTAGGTAGAGGAACTGATGTTCCTGTAGTCTTGCTGAGATTTCACCGGGGTCGGTCAAGTGGTAGTACCTAGAAAATTGGAAAGCTCTTTTATATTTGTATTAACAAGTGACAAAGGCATTAAGTGAGCATCCAGTTTAAACGAAATATGCTTACAAAAAGTGTTTTTGCTGTTTGTTTCTCAGGTGGTGAAAAGTTCTGACAAGGCGTGAAAGACATCAGACATGGAGATGTGTTGAGATTTACTCTAGCTTTAAATGCCTCAGATATGCTGTAATCGGCGGGTACATAAACATACCTCTGCAGTACAAATAAAACCTCAGAACAATACCTGGTCTTTTCAAATGATTCTAATGATAATGAAGTCCATAATAATAGGAAGTGCAGGCATTGAGAATTAGATATTCTCATTTTATGCAGTCCTCTTTCTCCTGTGAAACTATGCACTCAAAGTCTTTGACCATAATTTCAAAACCTCTTTTCTCTGAAATACTGATTTTTGCTCATGTCGGGGAGTAGAAAGTGCAGCCACTGAATATTGGAGGGCAATCGAGAACCCATTGATATTGTCAATATTAGGCATATTTGAAGTTTGTAGAGATAGATTTCAGATGTTGTTTAAGAATTGTGTAGCACTGGGGCACCTGGGTGGCTCGGTCGGTTAAGCGTCCGACTTCAGCTCAGGTCATGATCTCACGGTCTGTGAGTTTGAGCCCCAAGCCGGGCTCTGTGCTGACCGCTCAGAGCCTGGAGCCTGTTTCCGATTCTGTGTCTCCCTCTCTCTCTGCCCCTCCCCTGCTCATGCTCTGTCTCTGTCTGTCTCAAAACTAAATAAAAACATTAAAAAACAAACAAAAAGAATTGTGTAGCATTTTTAAGTATTTAGAAATTGAGCATAGAGATCCTGTTGAATTTCTTTAAAGTTGAGTGATTCGTTATATTCTAAATGGGTTTCCTTCAGCCATTCAATTTGGCTCTTTCCCCTTCTTTTCTTAAGGTCATACCTTAATTTTTATGATCACAAAACTGTATATTGCAAGCACTTTTAAAAAAATGTTAGCCACTTCAGAGATCAAATGAAAATGAAACTAGAAGTTAGATCATGTGAAAGAAGAGAGCCACACTAGGAATTTTTTTAGTGTCTAAGAATTAAAACCACACTTGACACTTTCTTAATCTTCTATTTCTATTAATTTATGAGACATGGAACTGGAGGCTTAATGGTATTATTTCTACATTGTAATTATACTAATAAACATCTTTGTCCGTGACCTTGGAATTTATAGTGCAGCAGGAAAGATTTATTGACTTCTGCTTTGGAAGATATATGGGATTATTGCATAAGTAGATTGCATGTTAAGCACATGTACTTGCATGCCATTTATTCCAGTTAGTTTGAGCTGTAACTTGTCTTTTTTATTTCAAAAATAGAAAGGGTTCTTGTTAAATCCAGATTCCTGAGAGATCTTTGTTATATTATCGAGTCAACTACAAAGTAACTACTTTACCTTGAAATGTGCAAAAGGAATCAATAGGCGTACAAAACTGCCTTTTAAAAAAATGTTTGAAATCATAGTTTTCCTGGTAGCCTGAATATCAATGCATAGGACTTTTCTGGGTTTCTTTCTTTCTCTGGTTTTGTTGCAATATTAAAGTCCCTTGTAGTTTGAGGGTGTTTGGGTATTTTGGTTTTGATTTCTTTTTTTGTCCCCTGCCCTGGCCTATTTGTTTGTCTTGTGTTTTTGTAAAGAAGTACGACTTACAAGGAATTTTCCTTCGGGTGCCTTTACTTTTCATCTTAATCAACTTTCCCCATGATCTCTGTTTCCTTTTCACTAAGGTTTAAGTCCACAACGATTTTTATTTTTTACACTTTTCTTTATAAGACGCCATAGAAAGGCCAGATAAGTCTACGGCGAGCCTTCACATGTCAAATCCACTTCTCAGTGATACTCGTGTTAAATCTCTTTCCCCTCTAATTCGACCTCATTCGATTGTGGTTGGCACGTGATCTGCTGGCACTCCATACTTAAATGAAGTCATTTTAGTCTGAAATATCCATTTCGGTCTGAAAACCCGAATTCAAGTATATGTAAACTGTAATTTTGTGAATGATATCCGTTTACATTGTGCCACATAATATATATTATGACTGAAGTCGATTTTTGCCACTGTTACAGAGTCTTTAGTTTCTGTGATTAATTGAATTCATAATATGCTAAAAATATTGTATGCAATTAAGTATGCAATTTTATGATCTTATGACTTGTATTTTTCGGAAGGAGTTCTCCATAATTTTCGAACTGTGGCTTCAGGGACTGTGTACATTTTGTTAGTATTTGTCCTTGCATTAGATATGGTTTTCTCAGCACTCTAAGTCATTTATAGAGGATATCTTATTTAATTTTTAAAGCAATTTTTGAGTTAAATATTATCATCCATAATTTGCAGATGAAGAAGCCAAGGCACAGAGAATTTAACTTGTCCCAGGTTGTAGAGCTAGTAATTGGTGGAACAAGAAACAGAACCCAGAGATGTTTATTGATAATTCTAATAGTAAGAACTTTCTCTATTAGAAAAATTATTTCCTTTGAATGCACTATAAAAATGACCCAGATTATACAGTTTAATTACAAACATTCCATGGCTAACTATGAAAATACTATTATTTGTTGTTTCAACGGGTCTATTTTTAAATTAGTAAGCAGTACATTACAAGTTAAAGGGCTAATCAAAATTTATTTACTCTCTGAATGTGTTTTAGTTTTCATTAATCTGAGACTCAGTGGTGGTTTTGTTTCAGAAATAATTTAATTTAACTCTGATCAAATATAGTAACCAACTATAGAATATTACATTTGTAGTGGAATGAGCATAAATATAAATGTCTCAGACTTTGAAGGTAATTATCTAATTATATGTTTATATTTCTGACATGATTATGTGGCAATGTTTAATTCATTTTAGAGGTAATTTTACTCCTATGTGGAGCTATGTATTCTAAATCATTATATCATTCTGTTTATAGGAAACATTTAATTAACATGCTCGAGTTAAAAAAAAATTCTTTTTTAATGTTTATTTATTTTTGATAGAGAGAGGGAGAGCGTGAGTGGGGGAAGGGCAGGGAGCGAGGGAGACACAGACTCCAAAGCAGGCTCCAGGCTCTGAGCTGTCAGCACAGAGCCCGATACTGGGCTTGAACTCCCGAACCGTGAGATCATGACCTGAGCCAAAGTGGGACACTTAACCGACTGAGCCAGCCAGGCACCTCAACATGCTTGAGTTTTATTTGGAAGTTTCCAAATATATTTCACTGTTATGTTACTAACTTAACATGAGATTTCAGAAAACCAACAGTATTTACTAATCTTGAAAAATTGCATTTTAATTTAGTATTTTCAGAGAGTTAACTAATGAATGACCTTGTCATGCTTTGATCTTATGAATGCTGGCAAGTGTTATTTACTATGTTTTAATTAAAACTATATGTAAGGTAGTATTAACCTGTATAAAATTGGAAGGTCTGAAACCATCAAGGGTAAAGTATGTTTGTCAGTTTTGTCTTCTGATAGCCAAAGGTCTGGCCAAATTCCAAAATGTAGTTAGGGAGGTATAAGTAATAAGGATTATTGTTAAGAGTACCAACAAGGAAAATCTCTGTGATAGATGAAACAAGAAACACCTTTATGGTGGTTTTTATCTTATTTCAGCAACAAAGTCAGAGTCTCAAAGCAGACCAAAATTATCAACGGCGCTTCTATGATGGAAATAGAATTTGTCTATTTTTCTGTTTTGAGTCCTGTGACACAGAACAGACATGGAGTCCTTGTGGAATTTAGAAAATCATTTGTCTATAAAGAGTGTGGATTTAGGGTGTTTATGCTGTGTCATGGCTAAAAGTATTAAAAAGAAACAGCTTTAATTATGGTGAGGGTTTGACAAAATCCCCTGAATCAGATGGATGTGTATTACGATGTGACTATTAGCTTAAGAAATACTAAGACCCTTACTGCTTATTCTCTGAAAGGGAAACAAATTGAAATCTTCTCTCTCAAAAAGTTGGATAAATGATAGTGATTAAATGTAACTATTATATATATACGCATGTATATATATATCTGTATATATATATATTCCCCCTTTCATAAAAGGTTATATAACTGATTAATTTCCTTGCCTTGTTTAGTAGAGCACATTTACATAATCAATTTCAATTACTGTTGTTATGATATTGTGTATATAAATTTAAACTAAGGTTTTGTGATGAAAGTTGATCTTATGAAAATTGTGACAATCACCTAAAGTTTATACATATTATGATAAAAATAAGGAAAAATACTGAGAATATTTATGTTGTCATTTTGGTATATACCTTTCAAAATTTTAAATGTAAACATTAATGTGTTTATATGCATATTAGTGTAGACGATAGATCATAGATGTATTTAAAAATATGGTGTCATGACCAAAGCAATCTTGAAAAAGTAAACCAAAGCAGGAGGCATCACAATCCCAGACTTCAAGCTATACTACAAAGTTGTAATCATCCAGACAGTATGGTATTGGCACAAGAACAGACACTCAGATCAATGGAATAGAATAGAGAACCCAGAAATGGACCCACAAACGTATGGTCAACTAATCTTTGACAAAGCAGGAAAGAATATCCAATGGAATAAAGACAGTCTCTTCAGCTAGTGGTGCTGGGAAAACTGGACAGCGACATGCAGAAGAATGAACCTGGACCACTTTCTTACACCATACACAAAAATAAACTCAAAATGAATGAAAGACCTCAATATAAGACAGGAGGCCATCAAAATCCTTGAGGAGAAAGCAGGCAAAAACCTCTTTGATCTTGCCCGCAGCAATTTCTTACTCAACATGTGTCCAGAGGCAAGGGAAACAAAAGCAAAAATGAACTACTGGGACCTCATCAAAATAAAAAGCTTCTGCACAGCAAAGGAAACAATCAGCAAAACTAAAAGGCAAGCAACAGAATGGGAGAAGGTATTTGCAAATGACATACAGATAAAGGGTTAGTATCCAAAATCTATAAGGAACTTAGCAAACTCAACACCCAAAAAACAAATAATCCAGTGAAGAAATGGGCAAAAGACATGAATAGACACATCTCCAAGGAAGACATCCAGATGGCCAACCGACACATGAAAAAATGTTCCATATCACTCATCATCAGGGAAATACAAATCAACACCACAATGAGATACCACCTGACACCTGTCAGAATAGCTAACATTAACACCTCTGGCAACAACAGAAGTTGGCGAGGATACAGAGAAAGAGGATCTCTTTTGCATTGTTGGTGGGAATGCAAGGCGGTGCAGCCACTCTGGAAAACAGTGTGGAGGTTCCTCAAAAAATTAAAAATAGAACTACCCTATGACCCAGCAATTGCACTACTTGGCATTTATCCAAGGGGTACAGGTGTGTTGTTTCAAAGGGACACATGCCCGCCCCCCACCATGTTTATAGCAGCACTATCAACAATAGCCAACGTATGGCAAGAGCCCAAATGTCCATCAATGTTTGAATGGATAAAGAAGATGCAGCATATATGTACAATGGAGTATTATTCGGCAATCAAAAAGAATGAAATCTTGCCATTTGCAACTATGTGGATGGAACTGGCGGGTATTATGCTAAGTGAAATTAGTCAGAGAAAGACAAAAATCATATGACTTCACTCATCTGCGGACTTTAAGAGACAAAACAGATGAACATAAGGGGAGGGAAACAAAAATAACATAAAAACAGGAAGGGGGTCAAAGCAGAAGAGACTCACAAATATGGAGAACAAACTGAGGGTTACTGGAAGGGTTGTGGGAGGGCGGATGGGCTAAATGGGTAAGGGGCATTAAGGAATCTACTCCTGAAATCATTGTTGCACTATATGCTAACTAATTTGGATGTAAATTTTAAGAAATAAAAAATAAAATTAAAAAAATATGCTGTCATGTTTTACAGTGTTATAGTAGCCCTTTTTAAATTTAGAAATATATCATGGCCATTTTAAAATATCAATAAATATAATTTATTTTTGAGAAGAAGAAAAGTAACAAAGAATTGCTTAGACATATTTTCTCCTTATTATATGTTTTAGAGTGGAAAATATTAAAATAAAATATGCTATACTAAAATATAAATTAAGGAAGGCTTCAGAAGAAAATGTTTTTTATAAAGTACAGACACACAGATTAGTTTAGTTTAATTTGTAGTGTGCAACTCAATATTTTTCTGTAAGGTGGCAATATACTTTTATCATGTTTTTACACTGACTAAAATCAAATGACTTGCTATGGTTTTTAATATTTAATTAAAATTCATTTCTCTACTGATGATCTACTATTAAATCAGACTAGAAGCTGATTTTCTAAAGTATCCATTAATGATTTCATAACTGTATAAATCTTAGAGTAGATTGCTATATGTAGCAATAGAACTGTATCAGTCAGGATACTCTTTGTAATGTTGCAGTAACAAGTGACCCCAAAATTTCAGTAATCTTACAAGAGACTTCTTGCACCTGTGTATACCCATCATGGATCAACTGGTTTCTGCTTCATGGGTTCCTCACACTGAATAAGGCTGATAGAGTAACCCTTATCTTGGACACTGCTGGTCTTGTGGTAATGGTCTCTATTTAAAACATTGCTGTTCTTGTGTCTACTAGGAATTGACATTATTTTACTTCTGTCCACATTTTGTTGGCCAAAGAAAGAAACATGGACACTCCCAAATCTTACAAGATAGGGACTATATAATCCTTTTTCCAGAAGAGACATCACCAATTATATAGTCAATCCAGATACCAGTGGAACAGGAGAGAGTATACTTTCTCTCAGGGAGGTGGAACAAATACAATCCACTACAATAACTAATTTTTTAAAGCTTTATAAATACAGAAAAGAGGAAAGCTCTGTTTTCTAGTTAGTCATATTCACTGAATTTCATATAACTTTACATTTTATCATCTGTAGCTCTAAGTTTGCTAGAAAGGCTGAAAACAGGGAACCATATATTTAGTTGCCACTTTTCCCTCTTGTTCTAGAGTTTTTATTAGTCTAAAAAGGAAAGGATTATCCCGGGTATTATGTTGTTTTTCTTTAAATAAACTTGAATGTTCTAGAATATGTAGACTGTTAACATTCCATAAAGCATTTTCTAGGGTCCAGAAGCCATAGGCCTGACATTTCAAGGAGTCACCACTAGATGGTGATCTCGCTCATTTAGAGGGATAGAAAAGCTGTGTGTTTTTCTTCAGGTGAATGGGTTGGTTACAGAGGGAACAGAAATGTAAACCATACTAATTTTATGGGAAGCTCTTTATAATCAAAATGGTACTATTTACGGAGTATGTATATGTACATGTGTACACACACACACACACACACACACACACATCCTCACACAGGAAAACTCCCTTTGAAGCAAAGCCATAAAAAATGTGTTTTGCTATGTTGTTACTTCCCTTGAATATGTAATATATATATATATATATATATATGTATGTTGAATATATATATATTGAATTGAATATATATATATTCAATATATATATATTGAATATATATATATGTTGAATATATATTATATATTCAACTGTTACTATCCAAAGACGCAAGTTTTCCCCAACTACAGTTTCTCAAGAAATTGCACTAAGCCTTGGGTTCATCTCTCTGCTTTTTCCTAATACTTTGTTTTAAATTGCTAACTATTGCTGAATCTTTGTTTTAACACTTCTGTATTACTCTTTAGTCTCTTTTTGTAATTATTAGGAGGAAGAGGGATTAAAAATTACATATTTCACTCAGATATGTTAAAATATCTGTCATGGGTTATCACATGGTGGGAAAGCTGATACCAACCCTCTTAGTTATTTAGAAACCTTAATGGTTATTGCTAGTGGTAACTTTTTTCCTAACCTTTTTCTCTGTAAAATAACCCAGTATAACAACTAACTTGTTATACACTACAAGTAGTGTAGTTCTTTGAAAACAATCACTGATTTCAGTTGTTAATTGACTTTTTGGTGCTCCTAAAATAATGTATTTTTATCATATATTTCATCATAACTGAGCTGAGACTCAGCTATGGCTCTCTGTCTTATGATTCAAATAGCTTATAGGATTTCATATAGTTATTAGTAGAAATAGAAAATCTATGGCTAGGATGTTGCATTTATATAAAGTAAACATTTAATATTTATTCTGCTTGAGTAATGTAAAAGTGAATTTGATATAATACTCTTTAGCATACTAAGGAAAACTATCTATTACAAGCCAGATCTTTTAAAAATACTTTTAAATCTAGTGTATCACTGAATCATTATGCTCAAAGGTGAAATCTTCTCAAACCTTTGTTAGATTCCAGCTGAAGATGCAAATGAGCTTTTCAGTATGGCCAGAATGATCTCGTGCATTTTTTCTAATTTGGCAGTTATGGTTTTTCATATGATCTCTGAGACCAATATTGAAGAATGCTGCCCCAGGCCAGGAATATTGCAGTGGCTTCCCATGGCTTTCTATGACAATAGTTGGCAAGTACTTAGCCACAGACCCTTCTTTGAACATAATCTTATACAAAAGCTCATAGAACACATTAATACAAAGTCTGGTGGAGAGAAGGAAGGGAGTTGGGAGTCTACTAATTCAAGTGTTGCCTCCAAGTTGTTTGATGCCCCTCTGTGGAACACTGTATAAAAACCATTTGAAAGATTAAAAGTCTGGTTTTCCGACCACACTTGGACTATATGTACCTTTCTAGTCTTTTCTCCTGCCATTCTCAATGGCATCCTTCAGCCAAGCCTTACCTCTTGTATTTCTCAGATGTGCCATTTCATTCTGATGAAAATGATCTTTACCACATTGAACACTTAGCTTGAAAACCAACTGCTTTCTAAATATCTTCTTGTCTTTCTAGTTAGGAATTCACTTCCAAGAGGAGTATATTCTTTGTTTTTATGTGTTTATTTATTTACATCTCACTCTGCCTGGTTTTGAACTCTGGCTCTGTGTAACCTTGGGCAAGTTAGTTGAGTTCTCTCATAAGTAAAGTGGGAATAATAGTACTGACTTCATAGAGTTGTTATAATGATTAATTGTATTAATAAGATCAGTACACAGGAAGTGTTAGCTATTATTATTATTATTATTATTATTATTATTTATGGCTATGGCATGGATAGGCATGATCCACATAGATACAGTAAAGTTACATCCAGTGTTGAGGTTAGGTTTTAGGACCAGCATGTAAGGCAAAAATCTTGCATAATCAGAAGTGTTTGGGGTGCCTGGCTGGCTCAGTGAGTAGAACATCCAACTCTTGATCTCAAGGTTGTAAGTTCCGAGCCCCATGTTGGGTGTAAACATTACTTGAAAATAAAATCTTTGAAAAAAAAAGTGTCTTTTTCCTTCGGGAAATCTAATAATATTTGAAGTTATTAGTGGAAAAATGATTAAGCCATTTTATTTCTTTCAACTCCTTTCAGTCCACCCAACTCAATAAACTGTTCCTATTTATTTTCATTCCTTTATTTTTTTTTATTTTTTATTTGTTTATTTTTTTAATTTTTTTTTTTTTATGTTTATTTTTGAGACAGAGAGAGACAGACATGAACGGGGGAGGGGCAGACAGAGAGGGAGACACAGAATCGGAAGCAGGCTCCAGGCTCTGAGCCATCAGCCCAGAGTCTGACGCGGGGCTCGAACTCACGGTCTGTGAGATAATGACCTGAGCTGAAGTCGGACGCTTAACCCACCGAGCCACCCAGGCGCCCCTTCATTCCTTTAAAAAGCCCCTTCAGGTGTGGCCACATTAGAGATGACATATTCTAAACAAATTCAAGGCAGCCAGGTTTTCTTCCTGGAATATGTTGCCATTTCTTCAATTGGGCACCGAATGAGGAGGTTGGTGTTCTTTCAGGGGTCAAGTTGAATGAAAGTACACTTTCCACACAGGAGAATCCCTCTCATGTTGACTTCCTTGTTACGGTATTTGCAGGGTCAGAGATATGTGGGGACAACCAGGTGTCACAGCGGGTTTTGTGGTAGTTGCCGTTTGCTTTGTTCATGTCACCTGTTCCGTGCTGGCTGCAGGTGAATGTTTATGACTTGGAGTGGCACCAGACCTACTGGATTTGGATTGTTGATCTGTCGTTCAATTCTTTTTCTTTCCTCCATTTGCTCACCCCATTATTCCTTTCAAAGTAAGTATAATAGGATTCATTTAAAGCCAAATGCAATTCTCTTCTCATCTTTGATGAACACATATCAGTACGAACTACTAATTCTTCCATTACTATAATATTAAAATGCAATCTGTATGGCGTCGATTCTTTAAGGGTGGCATTTTTGGATTAAATGAGGCACGTTGATGACTTTTTACACAGTCACTAAGATCTCTTTAACAGGTGGATTTGGCTATAAGTGTTGATATTATAGAGCTTGATATATATTACGATAGTGTGGAGATCCTATAGTAAATCTTTTAGAAGTTGAAGTTTTACGGGGCGCCTGGGTGGCTCAGTCGGTTAAGCGGCCAACTTAGGCTCAGGTCATGATCTCGCGGTCCGTGAGTTCAAGCCCTGCATCGGGCTCTGTGCTGACAGTTCAGAGCCTGGAGCCTGTTTTGGATTCTGTGTCTCCCTCTCTCTGACCCTCCCCCATTCATGCTTTGTCTCTCTCTGTCTCAAAAATAAACATTAAAAAAAAAAATAGAAGTTGAAGTTTTACTAGGCAGCCAGATCTCAAGATCTGCAGGGGAACTTCAATGCTATTGTTGCTAACTTATAAAGGAAAGAGAACTCCATTACTTTTCAAAAGGTTAAAAAAAAGTATCAGCCTAATGTGGTCTTGAAATATATGAAATTCTGTACTGCAGTGCTGTGCTATATAATTCATCCTTTCCAAATGTTAATTTTTTTATTTCATTAGTGCATTTAAGAAATGATGTTTTCATACAGGCAATCTTGAATTGTGCATGCTTTGATTTTATTTTAATGTTTATTTATTTTTGAGAGAGAAAGAGAGCAAGGGCAGAGAGAAGGAGACAGAGGATCTGAGGCAGGCTCTGCACTTACAGCACAGAGCCCGATGTGGGGCTCAAACTGACCAACCATGAGATCATGACCCGAACTGAAGTTGGTCGCTTAACCAGACTGAGCCATCCAGGCGCCCCATGCATGCTTTGATTTTTGATGTGGAAAGTGTGCCATTACATAGCGCTGAAGTCCTTGTTGAAGTTTATTTCAATATAAATAGAAAGCTGTCATTTAAATAGATTTGAATACCTTGCCTTACTTGAGAAATAGGTGAAATATTGGTTTTGCATTTCCACGCGGATTTTCCAGTTTATGGATTTTTATGGAAAATCTGGAGAGATGGTTACTAATACCATTGTGGCACAGGATAAGGAATAAGGGTTCAGTGTACTATGACGTGGGCTCACATTTTGGCATAAACCCATGCAGTAGTTATAGGACCTTGGGAACATTACTTAACTTCTCTGATTCTTAGTTTTCCCTTGTGTGTAAAATAGGAATGATAATGTGAACCATCTCATTGGACTATGAAAAATGAATCAATGTAACTGTGAGATGCTTGTATGATGACAATCATATGGTTCAGTTGTCACTCAAGCTATGTCCCCCCCTGCCCCCCCCCCCCGGCTTCCAGGACTTGGGGAATAATCACAAACATTTATTCAACATTTAGTCTGACAGACATTATTCAAGAACAGGCCTAGTGCCCTCATACAAAGGTAGAATGCTCCAGATAGTCAATGTTAGTAAAGGTTTGCTGTTCAGAACTTTCCCCCCTGTGATAATACCTCTAAAATTAAGATAGAAATCAGTGGTAGAACACTTAATACACAAAAATTCATCCCATGAATAAACTTTTAAGAAAAACCTTGGACTTTGTTGTATTTACATTTATGTCTAAAAGAACCCAAGTTTATTTTTCTAATTTAAATTTGACCTTCAGATTCTCTTAAATAATTAATTTTTACTCAGCTGATATTTGATTTACTTTCATTAGTTTTATTTAATATATAGCATATTCAAGAGAGTAATCTGAATTCTGTATCACAATGAAAATATTAATATGAGGGTATTTTAATTATTGTATAGGATTACTTAACATATTATTCAATTATATCACAAAAAGAATTCTTACAATTGAAAAATTCTTCCAACAATAATTTCTTTTTATTTAAATGTCAGCAACCCAACTATATGAAGCCCTTTATGAATTATTCATATTTTTTTCAAATTCTTCTTAGACAGTAGTTTTAGGTAATTCTCAAGCGATTTGAAAACAGCATCTAATTCTAAATGATACTTTTCTACCACCTAATTCATAGCTTGCCTCACTTAAAATATTGCCAGGGAATTCAGCAACTTCCTGGACCTTCACATGGCTAAGATTATCATCTGTGTAAAGCTTCTGGGACCTGCTGGGTAGTCTGTAGCTGGTAAGGTCCAACAGAAGAACCTATGTGTGTTCCATCCCCTCGTATTTCTTAGGGATTCTCAGAGGGGACTTGGAAGCTGCATAAGCTGATTTTTATTACAGCAACAGTATGGTGGTTGTCCCCTGCAGCCGGTGTCTGTTTCGTAAGGTCTGTAGTGCAGCTAAATGCAGTTTGTTTTCTACTCTGAGAAAACATTACTGCCACATTACTGCTTACATGCCATGTGTCACAATAAATCTAGCTACCGCTGGTTTGTTCTGTCCTTTTCAGAGTGTATTTTCCAGTTGAGAGCGCTGTCATGATTCTCTTTATTATCCTCCTTTTTTTTTTGTCATTTAAAATGTGTTTCAGCTATTTCTCTCCCACTATATCTTATTATCATCTAACACTTTTAGTCTACAAGAATGTTGTAGTGCATATGTGAGGTTTAGAACAAACAGCATTCAATATACTTTGAACACTTTTATGAGGTTCCTTTTCTTTCCATTATATTTTACTATTGATCAATTTCAGTTCGTTTACTGGGAAGGATTAACTTTTTCCTTTTATAAACTGATGGAATGTAAGAGGACATTTACAAAGGAATATGTGAGAATGTGGTACCAATAACCGTGAGCCATTACACAACAAAATCTTACAGCGTACTTTGAAATTTTAAAGGTGAAGTTTCATTGCTTCATTTGCTCCGGTTTTTTTTAATAATCATCAACCATATGGCCTATTTGTAAAAGTAAGCTATTTTACATTTAGTTTGTTAATTTCCTTTTATTTTTTCAAGTGTCATAGAAATAGTTATTAAAAAATTGTATATGTTTATATGTGTGTGTGTGTGTGTGTGTGTGTGTGTATATATATATATATATGATGTGAAATAATATGGAGACTCAAAAGTTGCCGCATATAGGTTGGGATTTAAAGAAGGCCATGCAATGACACTACATGGAGAAGTGTTAAGTGTTGCATTAATTATGCATATTAAATTTATGTAGACTTTTTTGGTTTATAGGACACTTTCGCATCTATTGTTTTACTAGACGTGTGTGAGTGTTAACCAGACTGTCATTTATTCAACCCCAAAAGTGGGTGAGTTACTTCATCTGCAGCTCCAGCTTACGAATATGTCAATTACATTCTGCATAAGACTTTTATTAGAAAACAATAAAAGATAGCGCTCCTAAGGAAGACAACTTAAAATTGCGGAACTTTTCATTCAAACTATCCATCTAAAATATAGAACACTAAGAACTGGAATTTATCCATGTATTAATTTTACCATACCAGCATCTTTTACTATCTTATATTTATTGTAAATTGTCTGCTTGCGTATCTCACAGACTTTCATGCTTTATTATAAAATATGGAGTCCTCTAATTTCATCCCTGACTTGTGTGCCCAGTTGTAAGCTTGGTGGTTGTATCACTTTAACTTTATACTTTCTGTGGCAGCCTGCCTTGTGTGATCTACCCAGCAGCTCCTCACTTCTTGATTAATATAATTTTCTAGTTGTCACACTATTAGAGTAAGGCTGAAGACAGTGCTGTTTCCTTTCCCAATGTTAGTTTTAGTGCCCTGAGATGTTTTACTCAATTTATCACAATCTAGGAATGTTTATTCATGAATTATGGTCATAACAGCAGTAAAGTTTTAAAAAATGTGCTATAGATGTTTTTTCCCCCGACCTAGGAAATGTAGCTTCATTCTTTATAACACTTGCGTTGTTGTCTTGCCTTTCATTTTGTATGACTGACTTTTATACCAAATTGAATAAGCCATTAGCTTTTAGTCTGTAGGAATGTGGATCCATAGATATTTCCCATTAGACAAAAGAAAATCTATAAAAGCGGTATCTCCCGGGGCTCGGTCTTCCTAGCTGGCCTAATGGTCTAAAGCACTGCTGTACTGTGCCCTCATGAGAGAGAACTATGTGGGATGATTCCCTGAACATCCAGAACTATTAATTGGAGAGGTGTGCACCTTCTTTCAGATAACCTTAACTTTTGTACTATCCCACCTTTATTAATCAAATATTCTGATTGAGGGAATTCGTGTTCTCACTTTCGTATTTTTGAAACTATTACTGAACGAAATGATAGGCTTTGGATACCTTGTGTAGCATACAATTCAAGTTTGCCAAAATAGGAGCTACTGTATGTGGGTAGCCATGTTGTTTTGAGAAGTTTTTTTTAAAGAACGTCTCCTGAAAAAAGACCTCGACTGGTGATGGTTGCATAATTCTGTGAATACACAAAACCCCACTGAAGTGTACGCTTTAAAAAGGTGAATTATGTGGTATGTGAATTATATCTCCGTAAAGCTGTTATTAAAAAAATTTCCACTGCACAAAATATTTTCATAGGTGCACACTAATAGCATTTTAGCTTACAGTTGCAATCAAAAAAATTGTTAGCTTTAATAAATTAACACTTAAAGCTTTAGAAATATGAAATCATGTGTGCATTAAAAAATAACTTGTGCTCTTACTCAGTGGTAACACATGTTTATTATGGGAACGTCAGACACTTCAAATAAGAAAAGAGACATTTAAAAATTATGAGGGTCTTTTAAATATTCGCATCTACCATGTATTCTGCACCTAAGCTTTCCCCATATTTAACTACTTCCTTGGCACCTATATTTTTCTTGCCAGCTTTCATTAGCAATAAATAGCTTTTCATGATCACCTTAGGAACATAACCAGATGTAAAAATATCTTCTCATAAGTAGCTTAGTGAAAGCATTGGCTTTCCCCGCCCTGGACTATGAGAGGCGTAAATGAAGGTGGGCAGTGACATCATCATCCAAAGAAATACAGTCAACATATTGCAGAATAGCTTCGGATATACAGTCAGTTTGGGATTTTGTTGTAAAACGTTTCGCTTTAAAACATTTTGGCTTTAAGGTGAAAACTTAGACTTGTGCCATCAGTTCTTATACAGGCAGAATATTAGTGTGTCTTTTTAAAACACTCTCGTTATCACATTTAGCATTAGCTTTCTAATGGCTAAAATTGTTCGCAACACAGTTTAAAGATAAATGCGGTATCAGGCTTTGAATTTTTTTTCTTTTTTTGGTAAATATTAAGACCTGAGTACAAAATGAGGGCTGTACTGCGGATTAAGTGAAATATCTCAAGGCTGTGCTGTTCTGATAACTGAACCTGAAGTGACCTTTCTCAGACACAATTACAGAGCTGTATGTTTTTCCTTTAATTTCATCAGGGGTTTAATTAGTATACAAATAAAACTTCCCTTATCTTCCTTTCTACCTAATTGGCTTGTCTTCGCTTATATATGAAGTATGTGAAAGTGGGCTGTAATTAGGGTGACCGTGTTAACCTTTTTTCCTCAAATGTACTGTTGCCTAAAGGCCTCAAGGCCTAAAAACAGCGCTTTGGATTATTGCTTTGCAATCACTATGGCTGTCCCACAGGTTTTCTCATGAGCAGAAGGGCTTTGGGTGCTGCAGGTTCCCACTGCTTAACAGGATCTTCATTCTTCTCCCCACTAAATGTTTATTGATTATCTCGCTGTTCCAGGCTCAGCCTCCAACAACTTAATATCAGGTGACAGTCAGGAGAGTTCTCCAAGTAATTAGAGTTGAGCATTGGGGGAACAATTAGGAGCAGAGTTATTAAACTTGATTTATCCTATTCTCTCCTGAACAGTTTCTTGGATATCAGAACATCACACTTTCACAATCTACCCTGGTTGAGAAATTAGTGGCTAACCTGCTGCTTATCATTGTTGCCTTGCTGCCTAGAGGCACACCCTCCTGGTTTCAGTTGTTCGGTTGGAAATATTAGAGTCCAGAAAGTTTATCATGGGTTTTAATTAGACAAACCTGGACAGGAGAAAAGCAAAGCTCCACTTAAAATTTTAAGGCAATATATAATATATGCTATAGATTGTATATGGCGGAGGTACGTATGTTTTATGTACATTATATACGCACACACTTAAGTATGTTTTTCTTTCTTTAAAGCTCAGTGTTGAGGTTTTTAAAGATTCTAATTTTGTCATCAAAAACAAAAAAAAGGTGACTATCAGGGGAAAAACATATTACTGAATCACTTTGATGTTCTGTACACATCTTTATGAACCTTAGAAACCAATGATGTATACGGATCCCATTGTACTGTACCTACCCCAACTCTTTGAAAATCGGAGTTCTGTTTCTCTCCGTTATGTGGCTCTGATCATTATCTCTTCATTTTCACAGTAAGGATGTGTGACCTCTGCAGCTTTGTTTATACCACTTTGTGTTCGTTTTCTGCAATTCCAGTCTTAGAATGGGCTAAATTCAGCTATTCTGAAATAGTGCGAGCTTTAGGAGAGTTTGGGGGCTCCCCGCCATTTCCCCCGAGAGAGGAAAATGAAAGCCAGAGGAAACAAGAAGATTTGGACATATGGTAGAAGTTCTAATTCTGTGAGATATATCTTCTTTGAAAGGATGTCATAGGATGGCTGAAAAGGCAAGTGTGGCTTTACAATGCTTCCAGGGTCAGGGGTTTCTCTCAGATTGGGCCAGTGAGCTTCACTCTGCACAAGGCTGGAGACAGTACCTTGAAACCCCTCTCAGATACACACCTCTAGTCCTAGGAGCTACTGAGCAAGAGCATTGGAACGGATTGGCACAAATCCGTTATTTCTGTTGGAAAAAGAATTCAAACTTTATGCATAGCCAGTAGTGGGTCATTAATTTTATCTTCATATCTGAAAACCAGCATTTTTTATTAACTGAAAGATGTCAGAAATACTGGCTTTAACAGGACTCAACTGGATTTTACTTTTTTAAATAAAGAAATCTCATAATACTTCAATGCCTTTAAATATCTTAACATTGGTGCAAAATACGTAGGTTTAGCATGGCCTTTAAAAATCTATTCTTTGTTGTCTTTTTAAAGTTGGTTTGAATCAGTGACTGTTTCCTATAGTGGGATGTTCTTGAAGATCTGATAATACTAAAGGCTGAAATAAAATATAATGTCTAATAAGTAATCCCAGTTTACTTATTTTTTATTTTTTAAACGTGTACTTGTCTGGAAGCAGCTTGACTGTTTGCAAAGGGAAATACTGAATTAAAAAACTTTTAACATTTTAAAACACCTGATTTGGCTGATGATTGCTTTCGTTGTATAGCATTTAGAGTGAATTGTTTTAGCTCCGTGCAGGCAGCTTGAGTGTTCTGTACTATCTATTGTGAATGCTTTAAGAGAATACTGTAGAAAGAATTTTAAACATGAAATTATAGCTTTGTCAATTATATATATATGTTGTGAACATTCATGTGTGGCTAAACTCTGAGAAAGAAGAAAAAATATTGTGTGCATGTAACCAATTGATTAGCTAGCTCACTGTATAGCAAATTCACTTGAAAAACTGACAAGCTCATATCCTAGAAATTTCATAGGCAAAGGAATGAGCAAAGTTTCAGTGCTCAGGGATCCTGTGATGCCTATATTATTTTGAATGAAGTCTAGAAAAGACTCCTTTAGATTGTGAGGTTCTGGTTCTAAGACCTTTAGCCCGAAAGGGAGTTTGGCACTTGCGTCTTGACATTTTTGTGCTACGCGAATATTTCAGATTAAAGCAAATAGCAAAATATCCATCAACAGATTTTATAGTTCTGTGGCTAGGAAAATATTTATGGGACACAAATAATTCTGAATGCAAGTATTATTTGCAACTTTCTCTGTTAGATGAAACATGTTGATTGCATTTGTGTGGCTATGTTTGACATGAGAGTTATTTAATGGGAAGTAAGGGAGTTTTATTTTGGAGTCCAGTTTGTTTGTTCCCTGAGATGCCCATAGTCACCTGTTCTGGATATATTTATAAGTAAAGTGGTGGTACTTTTAAATCTTGGGTTCCCCCTTCTCATGTAGGTGTCCTAACCCACCTTCCCCTCGCTCACAAACACACTTTGGGCTTATGATGGTTCTTGTTTTACATAGACTCTAAGTTTCATGTGCTTTCTCCCCTGAAAATCTTTATTTTGTCCTCATTCAAAGAAAATGCTACTTGAGGTTTTTATAATCAGATGTTTTTTTGTAAGAATAAGATGTATTTGCCTTACGGTATTTGAAAAAATAAAATAGAGTTGTATTTTGTAGCTAAACATTTTTCAAAATCTTCTCGGATCTATCATTTCTAATTAGTAAGTATGTAAAATTTTTGCAGAAAATTTGTCAAACCTTGATGTGTAATGACCCAAGTCTACTTCTCAGTCAGTCTGTATCCTTCTTTGTTTAATAGCCTATGGCATAAATTGAAGTTAATTATCAGGGCTGACAAGTAACTCTGTTTTCTGTCTGCTTGCAGAGTCTCTCCGAGGCAAAGATGGAGCTGAGAAGAAAAGATCAATCTCTGCGTCAGCTCAATAGACATCTTACCCAGCTGGAGCAGGACAAGCGTCGACTGGAGGAGAACATCCACGATGCAGAGAGTGCCCTCCGCATGGCAGCCAAGTGAGCATTCGGACCTTGGGGAGATCACTTAAAACAGACAAAAGATCAATTCTTACTTTCATGCTCCGGGTTTTAGCCCTGGATAATACAGTGTTAGAAAACAAAAGTACAGCTGTCTCTCTTTGAAATTCTCTGATATATCCTCAAAAAAGAAAACTCTTAACTCAACATGCTAACTGTATATTTTATTGAGAAACCTCAGAAAAGTATAAGGTTCTATATAACCTCTAATTATGTGTATTTTGGGCTCTGTTGTACTGTTACATGTTTGAAACCATGATTTCATTAATATGAAATGGAATACACTTTATTCAGAAGTTTTTCATAGTTCCTTCTATCACATATTCCCCATTCCCTTCTGGCCCATTGCCCCCCAAATTTTGCTCGGCATATAATATACCAATATTGCAAGTCATAGTTCCATAAAAAATGTTAATATATAATCAACATATATATCATAGCATCTTCTTAAGTGCAATAAAACACACTGATCATGGAAAAGTCACTTAATTTTATAGCTGTATATTCTAATATGTCCAACAGAAAAAAACATACTGTTTTAGAGTGGGCATCTATGTAAATGTGATGAGAGTGGTTTTCCTTTTACCAGGTAATCAAGTTGACATACACTCTGAAGTTCAAATTGAACAATTCTCTTGGGTATTTTTATTTGTTCCTCAAATCAAATTTCATGGAATACTTTAAGACATCCCTTTGTACAACAGCATGGCTTAAAGAAAATCTATTTATGGATTAAAGAAACATCTAATTTTAATAAACTCGGTGTTTTCTGAATTTGGAATTCTGGACTCCTGTAATTACATATATATGTGTATGTGTGTGTGTGTGTGTGTGTGTGTGTATATATATATATATATATACACATATATACATGTATGTGTGTATACATATGTGTGTATATATATATGTGTGTATATATATATATATATATATATATATATAAATTAAAATTTTTTTGAGACAGACTCTTGTTAAGCATCAAATATTGTGAAATATGAATGTAGTCTGTAAACTAAATCACAAAACAGGGAATCTGCCCCCTAGGATATCTACAGCTTTGCCATTGGGCTTGGGAAATTGCTCACACATAATGAAAAAATGAGTTTACATAAGATCAAAATATTGCTAGGTTTGAATACCCACCAGTAGTTCTTTGGAAAATTGTAAAGCTCTGTAATGTCTGTGATCTGTGACCATGATCACATGTCCTTGTAACACAAAAGAAAGTTAATTTGAAATTTGGAGAGCTCATACATTTTCAATTTATAATTTACCATTAAATTTTGTCTTCAGCATTTTCATCCAAACTTTTAATTTAATTGTATTTATATTGAAGTGTAGTTGGCATTCAATATTATATTCAGGTATACAACATAGTGATTCAATTTTTGTATACACTGTGAAGTCATCACCATGATAAAACTATCACTCACTAAAAATATTCTTCCAATATTGATTATATTCCCTATTCTGTACATCTAAACTTTTTATTTCATTATTAAGGCTAAATTCAACCTACAGAGCTGTTAGAAGAAACTAGTAACTTTACATGTTTCTGGTCAAGGTCATAGAAGAGGGTTTTTGTGCAATCATTGTAACACAAAGAGCCTATGTAGAAAGGAAAATATTATTTTGCATAATATGGCCATTCATGATATATCTCCACCACAATGATTTTTAAAATCTCCTTCATTAGAAATCAAAAGAATAAAAGTTTAGCTTTTCTAGCACATTTTAAACCAATAATGTAATCATGGTTTCTTTTCTCTTCCTTTTTTCACTCTTTTTTTTTTTTTTTCCACTTTGAGGATATCCTTAAGATTTTTCCCCCCTCTAATTTATGGCAGGAAATATAACTAAAGGTAAGGGTTAAATGTGGAAATATACAAGTGAATATGGTTGGATTTTGCACTTTTAGAAAGAGTGCAATAATAACCAACCCATGTTTTTCAATAATAGTGACTTATCCTACAATGTGTAACAGTTGTTGTAAGGCTTGGGTTTTACTAATACCTAATTTTAATTTATTTTCTAGAGACAAAGAATGTGTTGCCAATCATATGAGAGCAGTAGAAAATATGCTTCATAAGGTAGTATAATTTTTCTTCAATATTGTTCAACTTGTGTTATGGCATTGTTTTCCTAGTTATCAGTTTTATTAACCTCAAGATACTTTACTTAATTTTGTAACTTTCTTAGAAAATAAATTCACAAAAAGGTCCTTCCAAATGACTAACAACTTGTATTATACAATGCTGTATTGCATAACTTTCTTCAGAATTTACCTATGTCCTTGCTAAAACTATGGAAATAGTGGTTTCCCCAAACTGGTATAATTGCACTTGAGTTATTGGTGGTCTTTGCTGACTGAACCAGAGGTCATTATGATTCTTACATGTCTCATAATGATAAAATGTTTGACCACACTGTCTAACCTCTTACCGCTCTCAAACCTACCATCATATGTATGTATACATAGAGGAGGCATAATGATATGTATCTGGCAGTACTTTTCAAGTTGTAATTTTCCTTCTTACAAAATGTGTTAAGTTAGCTTTTAATTTGTAATGATGAGTAGCGTTTAAGGATGTTATGATATTACTAAGAACTTATATTAACTGTGTTTTTTGTTAACATTCCGGATTCAAAGATGTGTTCATTATTTCATTATTTAAACATTTTCATTAGAGAAATGTTATTTATGTTATTATTAATTATGTTATTATGTTATCAATGTTATTGTCTAATAGACAATTTCTTGGAAACATAATTACCTAGTACTTTTAAGATATATGGAATTCATGAATGAATCATATTTAGAGTAATTCTTGGAATTAAATTTATTATATAATATAGTTTGGAAATCACTTAAAAATACCCCAAAACAAATCTTTTTAAGGAGATATTAAATAAACATTAGCAAACTAATACTTAATACACTTTAACCTTGTGGAAAAAACTAGGCCTGTGTATTCTTTTAGATATTGAAAGTGATTAGCATTATTTCATATCACCCAAAGCACTTTCAAAAAAATCTAACATTCTGAATGCTATGTTTTAAAGTAGTATTGTTTGAAACTGTGATTTGTCCCTCTCCCCATTTAAAAAAGTTTAGTTTAGACATAGTTACATCAAATCCATATATGCTAGAAATCTGAAATTTGATTTGTAGGAAAAAAAGACATCTTTGGTTAGATTTTTTTTTTTGTACTTGGTGAAATCTTTGAAAGGAGAAATCGGTCATGTCATACATATAGCATAACTTTTTATATAGTTGATGTTGCCTTGAATTGTTTGTTCATTTTCCCAGCTAGAGGAAAACAAATGTTGGGTGGCATCTACAGTGAGGAGTGGACTTTGACATCAGAGAAAAACCATCATCAGTATGGAACATAAATGTTGTACCTTATCCTTTCATTGTGAGAGTGGCAAAATACATATTTTAAATACGATCAAGACTGCAATAGGACAATTATAATCATACATTTCTTCAGTTGCAGTTCATCTTTTGGGTTTTGTGTGTCATATGGAAAGAAAGATATCTATAAAATTGGCCTAGAACTGCTGTAGATTTATTTTTGGTTTATAGCTTTTTTCCCCTTCAGATTTAGTTAATTATTTTAATTGATGTCTCTGGAAATTTCTGTTTACACAGTGGTTTTTAAATTATCAATTACTTTTCAAGCTTGAAGTAAAAATGTAGGGAAGGCTAATTGATGGCTGGGCTAATTCTCTGTTCTATGAAGTTTAGGTGTGAATGAAAGGATGCTAAAGAAGTGGCCCAGAGAATCGCTCATGCCAGCCCACTGGTGTTGCCTGCTGTCCTCATGCCAGCTTTTGCAAGTTTATTTTTGTGGCCCCTTTGGACTGTCCAGAGGCGTTTTGCCACCTTGGAGAAACTGGGAGTGGTACAAAAGGAGGGTCTGGGCTCTTTCATGGTTAAAATGGTTGTGGTTGCATCCAAACTCTTCAGAGTAGTTTACTGTGCATAGCCAAAATAACGTAGCTATTTATATTTCTCTTTTTTTAACGTTTATTTATTTTTGAGAGAGAGAGAGTACACATAAGCAGGTGAGGGGCAGAGAGAGAGAGGGAGACAGAGGATCTGAAGCAGGCTCTGCGCAGCACAGAGCCCCATGTGGGGCTCGAACAGATGAACCGTGAAATCATGACCTGAACCCAAATCAAGAGTCCAATGCTCAACTGATTGAGCCACCCAGGTGCCCCTATATTTCTTATTTTTTAAACTTGATGCATTACATTCAACTTTTCAAATCCTGAAACTGTATTATACAAAGCAGTTGAGTGGATATTAATTTTAAAATTCCATTTGGGACTGATACTAGTATTTAATAAGGAAGGCCAGTCATTTTCATTTAAAAGCATATACCTTATTTCAAAGAAACAGATGTTTTATTTTAATTTCATGTAAATATATGTATGTATGTATTGTGACTTTTTAATGTAGGCCAGAAGTTAACTTTTTATTAAGAAACTTTTTGGGGACTAATTTCCGGTTATTGGGTTAAGAAAAATAACAAAAGAAAACAAAATCACAACTTTCCATTTTTGATGCACACACTTCTCTATTTAGTTGAACTCTCAGATGTTTGGGAAAAAACCAGAAGTATTAAATTAAAAAAAAGTAACCATTTTAACCATTTTAAAATGTACAATTCCGTGGCTTCCAATGCATTCATAGTGTTGTGCAATTATCACAACTCTGTTTTCAGAATATTTTTATCACCTCAAAAAGAAATCCAGACAAATTAAGCAGTCACTCCTATACCTTCTTATTCCATTCCATAGGATGTCTTTTTACTTTCTTGATAGTGTCCTTTGATGAAAAAGTTTTTTATTTTTATTATTATTTAAAATTTTTTTTCAATGTTTATTTATTTTTGAGAGACAGGTCAGAGTGTGAGCGTGGGAGAGGCAGAGAGAGAGGGAGACACAGAATCCGAAGCAGGCTCCAGGCTCTGAGCTGTCAGCACAGAGCCCGATGTGGGGCTTGAACTCACGAACCATGAGATCATGACCTGAGCCGAAGTCAGACACTTAACCGACTGAGCCACCCAGGCACCCCAAAAAAGTTTTTTAAATTTTGATGAAGTCCATTTTTTTTCTTTTGCAGATCATGTTTTTGGATTCTTATCTAAGAATACATTCATTGTCATATCCAAGATCATGAAGATTTTTCCCTATGTTTTCTCCAAAGAGTTTTATAGTGTTAAATTCTCTGGAGTTTAAACTACAAACTTTGGAGTTACACTTTCTATTAACTCTTATATTTAGGCTTTGGTCCATGTTGAGTTAATTTTTGTACTGGTGTAGTACAAAGACCAAACTTGAGTTATTCCTACAGCATTTGTTAAAAAGACCTTTAATTCCCCCATTCAATGATCTCAGTACCTGTGTTGAAAATCTATTGACTATAGATGTTTTCTTTTATTTCTGGACTCTCAATTCTGTTGCATTGATCTACCACACGGTTTTGATCACTGTGGTTTTGTAGTAAATTTTGAAATTAAGAAATGCGAGTCTTCCAACTTTGGGTTTTTCTTTCAGGATTTGTTTTGGCTTTTCAGGATTCCTTGTAATTACATATGAATTTTAGAATCAGCTTGTCCATTTCCGAAGAGGACAATTTGAATTTTGATAGTACTTCCTTCTTAACATTAAGTTTTGCAATCCATGACATGGGATGCCTTTCCATTTATTTAGATCTTCTCTAATTATTTTCAACAGTGTTTTGTAGTTTTCAGTGTACAAGTTTTTCGCCTTCTTGCTTAAATTTATTTTTAAGTATTTTATTCTTTATACTATTGTATTTTCTTAATTTATTGGTTCCTAATTATTAGCATTTAGAAATATGAGTGATTTTTATATGCTGCTTTTGTATCTTGCAACTTGGCTGAATTTTTTTAGCTCTAATAATTTCTTTTTTTTTTTTTTTTTAATTTTTTTTAACATTTATTTATTTTTGAGACAGAGAGAGACAGAGCATGAAGGGCAGAGAGAGAGGGAGACACAGAATCGGAAGCAGGCTCCAGGCTTTGAGCCATCAGCCCAGAGCCTGATGCGGGGCTCGAACTCACGGACCGTGAGATCGTGACCTGAGCTGAAGTCGGACGCTTAACCGACTGAGCCACCCAGGCGCCCCTCTAATAATTCCTTTTGAGGGTTCTTTAGGATTTCTCTATATAAGATCATGTCATCTACAAATAAAGATATTTATTCTTTCTGGTTTGGATGCCTTGATTTTATTGTTTTTTGTTTATTTGTTGTTGTTGTTGTTATTTTTGTTTTTGCCTAATTTCCTGCTTAGGACTTCGAGTTCTAGCAGTGAGATGACAACAGATATCTTTGCATTCTTCCTAATCTTAGGGGGAAAGCTTTTGGATTTACACCATTAAGTATGATATTAGGAGCATGTCCTTTATTAGATTGAGGAAGTTCTTTTCTGTTCCTAGTTTTTTGAATTTTTCTTATAAAAGGTTGTTGGGTTTTGTCAAATGCTCTTTCTACATCAAATGTAATGATCTTTATTTTCAGCCTTCATTCTATTAATGTTGGGTACTACGTAGATTGATTTATGTATGTTGAACCATGCTTGCATTCCTGTTATAAATATCACTTGGTTATCATGTGTAGTTGTTTGAATATGTTGCTAGATTTGGTTTGCCAGTATTTATTTTTGAGGATTTTTGCATCTATGTTCATAAGGGATATTGGTCTATAGTTTTCTGGTGATATCTTTGTCTGGATTTGGTATCAGAGTAATGCTGGCCTCATAGAATGAGTTAGGAAGTGTCCCTTCTCCTTCAATTTTTTTGGGGGAGAGTTTGAGAAGGATTGGTGTTAATTTTTTAAACATTTGGTAAAGTTTACCAATAAAACTATCTAGTCCTGGGATTTTTGTTATTGGAAGGTTTTTACTTACATATTCATTCTTTTTCCTTGGAATAGATGTGTTCAGATTTTCTGCTTCTTTTTTAGTCTGTTTTGGTACTTTATGTGTTTCCAGGAATTTGTTTGGTTCATCTAGGTTACCTCATTTGTTGACATTGTTCATTTTCTTAGTATTGTTTTTTATTTCTGTAAGATCACTAGTAATGTCCTCACACTTATTCCTGATTATAGTAATTAATTAATCTTTTTTTCTTGGCAAGGCTAGTTAAAGTTTGTTGATGTTGTTGACCTTGCCAAGGAATCAGATTTGGTTTTCTTGATGTGCTCTGTTATTTTTCTATTCTCTATTACCTCTACACCATTCTTTATTATTTCTTTTTTTGGTTTGGTTTGGGCTTAGTTTGCTCTTCTCTTTCTATGTCCCTCAGGTAAAAGAGTTTATTGACTTGAGATCTTTCTTCTTTTTTAACGTAGGTATTTGCAACTAAAAATTTTTGTGTGAGCTCTGCTTTCACTGAGATCTCACTGAGATTCTGTTGTCAGGTGCATATATATCTGGAAATTGTTGTATCTACTTGGTGGATTGATTTTTTTATTATCATAGAATTTTTTTTGTCTCTTGTAACATTTTTTGTCTTAAAGTGTGTTGCATATGTTAGTATAGCTGTTCCAGCTCTCTTTTGGTTACTGTTTGCATGGAATATCTTTTTTCTATCCTTCTAATTTCTTTTTTTTAAAGTTTATTTGTTTTGAGAGAGAGAGAGAGAGCATGCACATGCATGTGTGTGTACAGGAGGAACAGAGAGAGAAGGAGAGAGAGAATCCCAAGCAGGCTTCACAATGTCAGCACAGAACCTGATGTGGAGCTTGATCTCACAAACTGAGATCATGACCTGAACTGAAGCCAAAAGTTGGATGCTCAACCACCTGAGCCACCCAAGCCACCCAGGCACCCATATCCTTCTACTTTCAATTTATCTGTGTCTTTGTATCTAAGATACCTCTTGTATACAACATATAATTAATCATTTAAAAAAATTTTTTTAATGTTTTATTTTATTTTTGAGAGAGACAGAGACAGAGCGGGAGGGGCAGAGAGAGAGGGAGACACAGAATCCGAAGCAGGCTCCAGGCTCCAAGCTTGTCAGCACAGAGCCTGACGCAGGGCTCGAACTCACAAACCATGAGGTCATGACCTGAGTTGAAGTCACTTAACTGACTGAGCCACCCAGGCGCCCCTATAATTAATCTTTTTTTTTTTTAACACAGTCTGCCAATCTTTGACTTTTAATTGGAGAGTTTAATCAACTTACATTTAATATGATTAGAGATATGGAAAGACTTCTGTCATTTTCCTTTTTTTCTATATGTCTTATATCTATATTCCTCAATTTCTGTTTTAGTCTCCTCCCTTTTATTGTGTGATAGATAGATGTTTTGTAGTATAACATTTGTTTTCCTTCTCTCTTGTTTTGCTATATATTTTTAGTTATTTTCTTAGTGGTGGCCTTGGAGATTACCATTAATATCTTAATTCTTAGCAATCTACTTTGAATTAATAACCTTAGTTTCAGTAGTAGATAAAAACCTTGCCCCTATGTAGCTGCATCCTCCCCTTATGTTGTTAATGTCACAAATTACAGCTTTATATATTGTGTGCCCATCAACATAGTTTATTATTATTGTTTTATGTAGTTTTAAATAACATGGGAAAAAAAGAGGAGTTACAAATAAATAATACATTATTACTGACTTTTATATATACCCGTGCAGTTTTTTATATGAGTGCTCTTTATTTCTCCATGTGGATTGGAATTACTGTCTGGTGTTTTTTCATTTCAGGCTGAAGGACTCCCTTTAGCGTTTCTCCTAAGGCAGGTCTAGTGGTGATGAACACCCTCAGCTTTTGTTTATCTTGGATAATTTCTTTTTCATTTTTAAAGAGTATTTTTGTTGGATATAGAATTCTTGGTTGATAGTCTCCCCCCCCCCCCCCCCCCATTAAACACTTTGAATGTGTCAACTCTGAAATTTCTATTTGGTTCCCTTTTATACTTTCTATCTCTGTGTTTGTATTTTCTATTTTGGAAGACATTGTTCTTATAGTTTCCTTTGTTTTTTTGTACATGGTTTCCCTTAGCACTTTAAGCATATTTGAAATAATTGATTTAAAGTCATCGTGTGATAAATCCAATGTTGAGGCTTCCTCGGGGACAGTTCCCATTAGTTTCTGTTTTTATTGTGTATGGGCTAGACTTTCTTATTTCGTTGAAAACTTCATAATTTCTTGTTGAAAAGTGGATATTTTGAATAGTGCAATGTGGCAACTCTGGAAATCAGATTCTCTTCCATCCCTGGTGTTAGTTGTTTCTGCTTACTGTGGTGGTTTTTGTTTGGTCAGTGACTTTACTGCACTAATTTTTTTAAGTTTGTATTCTTTTTTTAGAAAATATTTATTATTGAAGCATAGTTGATAGACAATGTTATATCAGGTTCAGGCACGCAACATAGGGATTTGACAATTCTGTACGTTACTTAGTGCTCACCATGTTAAGTGGTCACCCTCTGTCACCATACAATATTATGACAGTATTGTGTTCTGTGAGCTTTATTTTTCATCTCTGTGTAAAGTCTGTATTCTTCGTCAGGTAGGGCCACTGAAATCGCTGTTCTGTTAACTTCGTGCTCTGCTGGTTTATAACAGAGATTTCCTTACATACTGAGATTCAGGGTTTTTTTTTCTTGATTAAGCTTTTGCTTGGTTGCTATAAAGTTTCAATTAGTTTCTAGAGTTCTGCAAAAGTTGATTCTGACAAATTTTGTCAGTGTATTCATTGTTTTTGTGTAGGAACTGGTTTTTGGAATTCCTTATTCCACCATTTTTGCTAACATCATTCCCTAAAGTCATATACTTTTGTTTTCCTAATGACTTTACCAGTAGGTTTCTAATATTACTGATAACAAAGACTCTCAGGAATTGATTTCTTCTTTACATTAAGAGGCTCTCCAAACATGCTTAAGTATTTCTATTTTGAGAAAAAGAAACTACCATAATTATATTTAAAATAACGTTCAGGATAAGGTAATGAGTGGATGTACAGGATAATATCTGAATTATTTAGGGTTAGGTATGAGAAAAGTAAGTATTTATTGGGCGATAACCAAGTGCTTAACAGAGATATGTTTTGGTTTATACTATAGCAGGGAGTAAAAGTAAGTAAATTTAGGTAAAATTGGAATGTAGAGAAGAATGAACTTTTTTTGGAGTCATTTTTTATTATTGTCAAGTTAGCAGAATGGCTGGATTCTTGAGACTTACAGAGATTGCTTGAATCCTATGAGTTCGGAACGATTAACTACAGTGTTTCCTGTATATGATTGCAGTAGCCTATGAACTTTAAAGGTACCTCTGAACATTTACTCAGAAGTATTAGCTGCCTTTTCAGTAAAATGTCTGAAAGATAAAACAGGAAGTCACAATCCAGAAGCCTCAGAAGGCTCTAGAAGACCTTGCATCTATAAGCCCTGTAAATTTATCGGGCTGAAATGACACTGAAACAATAACTAGGAAGCCACAGGAATTTTTGCTGATGTTCTTTTAGATTCCTTTCTATAGTAAAGTTACTTAAAACCTCTAATCCATCATAAAACACAATATTTAATGTGAATAGTTGAGTTCGACAAATGCTTTTTAAATGTGTATTATATTCTGGAGCTGTACCAGTTTTGGGGAAACAAACAACGAAAAATTATATACACACACACACACGTATATATACACATATACATATACATATATGTATACACATATGTATGTATATATACATATGTATATATGTATACACACATACATATATATGTATATATATATAGCTTAGTCCTTTCCCTCAAGGCAGAGACACAGATAATTGCAGTATACCATGGTAAACACGGATCCGTAAGATGCAGTTCGACATCCATTTAGATAGTTATTCATCTATGATGCATACCTAGAAAACTCACGGGTTGGCTGGAGGTTTCCTAGAAAAGAATGAATGCCCTGATGGGGCTGAAGTGTGAGGGAAGACGGGAAAGGCATTCCAGCAGAGAGAATAGCGTGTGCAAGTTCATGGTGGCACGAATAGCCAGACATCCTCCGTTCAGCAGTGAGTGCAAGGAGAATGCAAGAGATGAGTCCGAATGAGGCACTTGGAAGCCAGGTCATAGCAGAACTCTTGTTTTGTTCGTTGGTTTTTTTTTCCCCCCATCTAAGACCTTGGATCTTTATCATGGAGGCAGTGGGAGTAAACCAGGGTTTACGCTAGGGATGAATGTGGTCAGGTTTCTTATTGAATCTGGGTTCTGGAAGGCATATTTGTAGACTGGATATTGTAATGAAATGGTTTTAAGAGCCATGGGTCTAGGCTCAGTGAAAGCAGGAGAAGGTTTGGACCAGGGTAGTGAGGATGGGTGGTGTCAGAGAAAAGGATGTGAAACTTACTTAGTAAAATGACAAATGAAGATGAGAAGGCAACGGAGGATAACTCCCAGTATGGGCAGTGAGATCAACTGATGTTGGGAGTACAAAAAGAGGAGCAGGCTTTTTTTTTTTTTGGTAAGGAGAAGAAGGGAGACAATGATGCGTTTTGTTTTGGAAATACCCAAGTTTAAGGTAATGTGGAGTGATCAGCAGGATATGTGAGTCTGGACCGCAGGGAAAAAGTCAGGCTAAAGATAAAGGTTTGAGATTGATTAATGTAATACTCACTGGCAAAGAAAGAAGGCAGTGTAGCAATTGATAGGAGAAACAAGACATTATAGATAAATGGGAGGCTAGCAAATGCATTTTGAGAGATTAATTATGCCACGAGAGTTTGAAGTCCTTGAGGGATGGAACTCTGTCTCCTTAATTTTTATATGCTCAGCATCTATCACGGCGCCTGCTACCCAGTAGGCACTTAATGAATGTTTGTTGAATGAGTCAAATTTTACCATCACCCAGTCTCTAAATAAAACTAAAGCCATCTCTAGATTTCAATGGAAGTCTTGCTGATTTTCCTTTGTTTATTTGACTGCTAAAAATAGCATGTGTATTTATTTTGCCTAATCAAGTGCTAGAGGAGAAAGCCTAGATTTGATTATAAGAATGTCTCCAGGAAAGAGAGGTATGCTAGCAACAAATTTACGGGGTGTAAATGTCCTGTTATAACCTGTTTCTAGCTGGTTCGACTCCTATGAAGTAGAAGGATGATTACTTCTTTTGTTAGAGTGGATTCTGGAATAGATTAGAGTCAAACAGAATCTGACAGGTGGAGACACTATCTTGCCAAATCTTTAAATATGATTTCATAATCTTATCTTAAAAATGGTTAACCCAAATAGTACATAGTTGTCTTTGATTTTTAGTTTTCAGTGAATTTGTAAGGAATATAAACACCACAGAATAGCTTTTAATTCATAAAGCCGATAGCATTTTAAAAGTTGAACTATGATTTCATGCCTCTAAAACCGCAATTTTTAGTGACTCGTTACTGACTCTCTGAATGTGACCTGTGATCTTTGAACTCCTCTTCATTCTTAGTTTCCGGATATTGGTCCTGAAGATCAGCTGTGCAGGACTTACAGGTGTTAGCACAGCTGGCTTGCTGATGACAACTCTGTCCATATAGCTGTCTTGTGTGTCATCATTCATGTTGTTCAGTGTCATTCTGACCTAGCCAAGCTAAAAATGGTACTCCCGCTCAAGAGGGATTTAAAAACCTTGACAAAGTAAAGATAAGACACTACAGAATGTCACGGACATGTGCTTAACAGGTTTTAGCCTAAACACATCTAAATAACTAATTTCAGTGTGCAGCTGCCTTTATCCTCTGAAATAATTTACCCTAGGAAAGAAAATATCTCTGTGTGGAGGACTGTTAACAATTCATAAACATATTTCTCTATTCTGGGTATAGGTTTTATGTTTGCTTAAATAGCTCAAGGTCACAGCCATCTATTTGTGGGGTGCATTCTATGGGATATAACCTACACCACAGATTTCTCATGCCTTTATAAGATGCCCGTGATCAAATCACTCTGTTTTCCAGCTTGGTAATTTGATTTTGAGCGTTCGGTTTTTCAGATCCTTAACTGGGATGTAGCCAGCTTGATAATTTGATTCAAGAGATCCATTTTTTAGATCTGTAATTGGGATGTGACTATTAACGTGTGGGGTGGTGGTGGTGGTGGTGGTGGATTTGCCCTCTTTTCTGGTGACAGCAGCTGGCAGTCATTGGAGAGTTCTGGCTCTGCTCCAGAGTTGTAGGTTAAGTTAAATAACCTGCCAGCAAGAGAAGCCTAGTTTCTCACTCCCGTCTTTTCAAATTATGAGTGCGTGTGTTTGCTGCACTGTCAATGGAGTGCCTGCTTCTCCTTCCTGTGGGTGTGGAACACAGCTGGAACTGTTGCATGTATCTTGGGACATCATAGTGTGGGGATTTTCCGTGTGAAATGGTGACCATTGTATAAGGATGATTGCTGCCCAGGTAACTTGTCTCTCAGTGTAACGTGTATGTACGTGCGTGCGTGCGTGTGCATGTGTGCGTGCGTGTGTGTCTGTGTGTCAGTGTCAGGCTGTGGCAGAAAGAAAACATGAATGAATGAGAATGCCCACAGGTCCAGTGAAACTATGGAGGAAAATAAGGATGTCTAAATAATAGTCTCCATTACTTATCACAAAACTACTTTTATGAAACTTACACATTTTTTGCTAAGATTGCCAGACAACAAAGGAAAGGAAAAAACAAACAAACAAACAAAACCCAGTGTTGTTGTTAGATGTAACTGTTCAGGATGTGAATGTCATCTCCATTGCATTGACGAGCTTGAATCCCTGCTTCTATCACTAGGCACACACCAGAGTCCTGGAACCGCTAATTATCTTTTTTATTCTATTCTCTCTTTCTCCTGCCTTGTAGACTTTGTGAGTTTGGAATGACGTTCTTATTTGATCGCATACCGCGAGCCTCTGTATGCATAGCGTTTTTCTTGCCGCTACTGTTATTACAGAGTATATAGTTAACTCTGGTCGATGCCCTCCCTTCTCTTTCTTTTTACAAAAGCCTCTCCAGTGTGCCTATTCTACTTGTGGAACCAAATGTTATGTTGATTAGGCATTAGACTATGTGCCAGGAAAGTTAGACCCAGTCAAGTTGTACACTAGACTACCTGAAACTTGGAACTAGATCAGGAGATAGGACACTTACTTATTTATGAAACACTTATTTATGAAAAAAGAAGCCAGCAAGTATCTGTGAAATGGCATCCTGTGTTACTGATAGAAGGTTGACCTGCTAAGGATTGTTCATATATTCTCTGGTGAGATGTGGTTATTTAAAAAACTTTACAGATGGTGAAAAATATTGTCTTTCCTTCTTCTATACCTTTAAGGCAGAGGATGGCCAACATTTTCTGGAAAGGGTCACATAGTAAATATTTTAGGCTTCGTGGACCATATGGTCTCTTTCTCAACTATTCGACTCTGTCATGGTCGCAGGAAAACAGCCAAAGATAATAGGTAAATGAATGGGTGTCATGTGTTTCAATAAAACTTTATTTACAATGAGGGGCGGTGGCCTGGATTTGGTTCCCAGGCTGTAGTGTGCCAAGCACACACAGCTCTCTAGTGCAGAGGTTGAAAAATAGTGTGTAAGGTCTTCTGTGTCGGATGAAAAATAGAATAAAGGGGGAAGGGAAAGCAATACGGAGCCAGTGGAGGTGGAAGGAAGGGAAGAGGAAGCAGTGGTACAAAAGAAGGCAGGCAGCTGGAATCAAAGTAGAACATGAACACAGAGGTGTTACAGGAGACTCTGTAGATATGATGGTGGTAAGAATGTTGATTTTGAAGCCACGGAGGCCATACTAGGTTGGAGTAAGTAGAATTTTAGCCAGATTAAGGGTATGATGTAAAGTGCTAATATCACTTACTTTCCCCAGACATTAAAGATTCAGGCATTGTGTGTGTGTGTGTGTGTGTGTGTGTGTGTAT